>NW_009705635.1:20812-63875 GCF_000703405.1 Apaloderma vittatum | reverse complement strand
ATGGGTGTTGGGAGCCCTCCTTTCCTGCCCTCCAACCTCTCTCTACCCTCAGCCTTTCTGAAGGAATGCCATCTCCTCTGCTCTGCACTTGAGGAAGAGGGGAAGAGACAATGTGGCTCCTGCTGGGCTGCTGCACCAGGAGGAGTCCCCTCAGAGGGCTGCCGAGGCCCCTGAGGCCTGGAGGTGGGTTCCACCGGCCAGAAGGCGAGAAGGCTGCCTGACTGGAGTTTGGAGCGGAAGACAGACCCTCAGTGGCAGCGCATGAGGAGGAGAAGACAGACCCTCGCTGTCAGCCTGCGAGGAGGGGAAGACCGAGCCTCGGTGGCAGCACATGAAGAGCAGCGAGTGATCAGAATGAGAGGTCAGAGAGGCAGTCGTTGCCCTGGAGAAGCAGAAGACCGCAGGACTGTCAGGGGAAGGGCTGCACATCAGCACTAAGGCCCCTTCTTGCTGCTTCATTGGTCCTTCTCAAGTTTGAGCAATAAAAACTTCAAAACCACCCAAATACTGATCCAAGAAAGTCAATGCAGAGATGAGAATCCCAGAATCTCTGTGCTTTGAAAAGACCTTTAAGATCATTGAGTTCAACCATTAAGCCAGCACTGCCAGGTCACCACTAAACAGTGTCCCCCAGCACCAGATCAACGTGCTGTTTGAATACCTCCAGGGCTGGTGTTTCCACCCTGGCCCTGGGCAGCCTGTTCCAATGCCAAGTGACCCTCTCAGTGAAGAACTTCCTCCCAGTCCCCAACCCAGACCTCCCCTGGTGCAACTTTCAGCCATTTCCTCTAATCCTAAATGCTTTCCCTCTCTTTTCTTTGGTACTCTGGCCACTGTGCCTGGTCTCCTCTATGGTGTCCTGGTCTCCCAGCTCAGGAGGCGCACTGGTGGGGGGAGTGCAGGGCTATGCCCAGGCCTTGGGGGTGGTGAGGTGCTGGGGGACTTCTGGGCAGCTGAGGGAGCTGCCTCTGGTCATGAGGGTGCAGACAGCCTTTGAGCAACACGGTCCAGCAAAAGATGTTCCTGCCCAATAGCAGCGGAGTGGACTCAGGGAGGCTTTCAAAGATCGTTTCCAACCTAGGTCATCCTATGAGTCTGTTCTATGAGTCTATGAACAGTGGAAAGTAGCCAGGGCATCCTTGCTGGTTTAACTGCAGAGAGTAAAGATGTCCACACAGTAATATTGAAATGTATAGTAATTTAATCTAGAAAGACATGATTTTCCCGTTTCCCTTTCCATATATTCTGTTCGTATCACCCTCTAAAATTAATTGGCTTGGTTCCGTAGGAAGCATTTCTGCAGAATCTAAATATTCACTTTTATTGAGTTTGTGCTTATTTTATGGAAAGCTACAAGTTTTCAGGTCAGTGGTCAATAGAATTCTTTTTACAGCTGCCTCCTCCTGTTTATCTGTCAGTAAAGTAAACTCTCTTCTAGTTGTTTAGAAATGGAAGTATTCTGCACTGTTGTGTCTAGGCATTGTGCCACTCATGGCAGAGCTTGAGCTATCATTACGTTACAGGCAGTGCTTGGAAAGCCGTGCTCTGCACAATGAGAGACAAAACTTTCGTCCTTGGCAGCATTGCTGTGGTACCTAGCCGAGAGCTCCTGCATGGGCAACAGCAGACAGAAATGACATTGTGTCTTGAGAGTCAAAGGAAAGTTGTAGATCTCTCATCCCTGATCTAGTTGAAGATGTCCCTGCCCATGGCGGGGAGGTTAGAGTAGATGATCTTCAGTGGTCTCTTCCAATCCAAATCATTCTATGATTCTGTGATAAGTAAAATCAATTATGTTTGTTAACTCAGGTCTACCAAGATCCACACTTAGAAATCACATCCAGGTTAATTTAACTTACACCTCTATTCAATCTCTTTATGGTTGGCTTCCTGCTGCTCTCTTGTACTCTGATGCATTAGCACCTAGAGGGAGAGTCCCTCAGGAACCTTCTCCATCACTTCTTACCCCCCTAGGCAAGGCACACTTACTGGATTTCATCCCAACATAAGTTTTTCTTTATACCTTGTGTGCTCAGAAACTTTGTGTTATTGTCTGTACTTCACTCAGGTCTCTCCCTAAAACTTCACCTCTACAGTCAAAATACAGTTCTTCACAAAAAAATCACCATTAAAGCATACTACATGTCCTTAAGCAACATCCCTACATTTTGGAAGGAAAGTAAGAAGCTTAGCTGCACCTAACAATATGTCTATGTTGCAGTCAGCTTTTGCCTTTCCCTTTCCACGGGAACAGCATCTCTGAAAGGCTGGATTCCATCTTTTATTTGGCCATATGCTCTCACTGTAACTATGTTCTTCTCATAGCAACCTTACACTAACCATACATTATTAAATTCCAGAGACTGAAACTTCATTTTAACGTTTTTTCCTGTAAGCTGTAAGCACTATGCAAACTTATGGTATAATATAGATGTCTTTTTTTTTTTTTCATGCCCCCCCTTATACTTTAAATAAAAGGGGAAAGGAAGTCAGCTTTAAAAAGGAAACAAAAACTGATCTAGTGTGGAGCATCCAAATCCAAATTATTCTGTGGTAGAAAAGAGCATGCAGGTGGTAAAACATCTGTTCTCTCTCTGGGTTTTAGGTATCCAGCATTGCCTTGTACTTAGCAACTCTCTCCTCTTCCATATGTGTTTCTTACAGAAGGTTTAACACTTACTTGTTGGACTCTTTATAGCTTTTTTAAATTCAAAACAGAAAAAAATCTTTAAGCAGTAAATGTTAACATTAGTTTCCATAGTTTCTGTAAATGAAGATTCCCTTCTAAGTTACAATAGTTGACACTTTTTTTTGTCTAAGGTTCAGTTACCTGTCTAACAAAGAAACCAGTGCACTCTTTAGGTGTATCTGCAATATGCCACTGCTGGTAGCACCACCATCATCATCACCATCAGTACATTGAACAGATCTACCCTTTAGGAGCGGGACGGATCAAGAGACCTAAGAGAGAAATATGAGACATCAAAAGAAAAGTGAAACACACATATCCTGCAGGGTGGAACTCCAACAAGAAATGAGGTTTGCCTTTTTTGTCCTCCCTTGCTGACTGTGTGAAGATGTGATCTCATCTGGGGCTTTTAGCAGATCCACCACTGAAGGGAGATGTTTCAGAGGAGGAACTGTTGAGTGTTACCCTCCCACATAGACAGAGTTTGCTGCTTGCTGCTTATGAAGCTAAGGCCACTCTGGGAGACAAAGAGAAGAGATTTCCTTGACGAAAGCTATTTGATGTCAAGTCAGCTCTTGAAGGAATTAATCATTGGAGAACTTTAGCACCCAGCATGACAGGAGCCAGCGCTAGGCTGTGTATGCTTTTGTGTGTGGCTATGAAGGTGGCTTGTGAGCACATGGCTAACAGGTTTTCTGAAGACAAATCCTGTGTGCCCAATAAATAAACACTAAGTATAACTCACATATCGACTGACAGACCAAACGCAGTGATGTCTTTAAGGACAAAAAAAAAAATTCCTGCCCTTATTTGTTCAATTTAGGGGAAAAAGTTTGTATCATGAGATCTCAAAAAATCCTGTGATATCTTAAAACTTTCAAGCTGAGGCCTGTCAGGATATAATTAACAGATGTAGACAGCCACTATCTCGGCATGACTAAGCTAGTTTTACACCGGCTAAGCCTGAATATTATTTATTTTCATTTCACAACATGTCCATAATTTTGATGAGCTGGTGTGAGATACGAACAGGAAAATGAGGCACCATGATCAATTCTCCTCCCTAAGCTGCTGGGTCTGGTATGTTAATGGAGACAGCTAACAAAGCAATTGCACTGCCACGATCTTTCCAATAGGTTGAGCAACGCGGCTGGCAGAGAGAGGAGAAGAGGGAGAAAGCAGCTACCAGGACTGATTCCCTGGGACCAGGTCTGTTATTATCAGTTTATGAACAAATCAAAGAATAGTAATAACAATATTCAAGAAAGCTGCACTTTAATGCAAAAGCACTTGGCCATGGAAACCAGACACTATAACTAGCTAGTGAAAAGTATCTCTCAGGATGAAACACAATAAATGTTTTTCACACAGGGCCACACTATTCAGCTGTGTAGAAAAGTAAGTGGGGAGCAAGATGTTTTACAAGGAGACACATGAGTAGACAACAGGCTGTAACGTAAGCTGGTGCAGATATAAGGTTACAGCTCCTGCCCTTGGAACAGAAACTTCACTTTTCTACCACTGACTGCCGATAGAAGCTTAAGGATGCTCTGCAGTTGTACCTGTGCCTAACATCATCCCTTTGCAGGCTGATACCTGTCCATATCAACAGCTGGACAGATGTTGACTTGTAAAGGAAAGGCTTTTCTGTTGTAGCAGCTGAAAACACATGTCGCTTTTTAAAAAAGTGATTATATGATGTTCTGAGAGTGTCACATTTAAATACCCAAACAGCAAATTTTTTGTCACTGGTTGAAGTGTAACTTACTTTGTTGCACCAAATGTCATGGTAAAGCATTACTTTAATCTCTGGAAGCTGAAGAGAAGGCAATTTAGAGCTGGCTATACTTGGGTCTGACCTTGGATGGAAGGTCACAACAATCATGTTTGGTGCTGCCATATGATGCAGATCAGGGCTACGTAAGTAGGAAATGGGAAGTGAATAGTGCAGAGGAGCTAACAACACCAATGTGTGTAGGAATTTCCCATTTGCTCTTGTAACTGCTCTACTTCCTAGGCAAGGTGTACAACAACCTATTAATAAGCTTCACCTATAAGAACAGTCAGTGTTACCTTAGACTATAGGTCTATTCAGTTCATCACGTGTGGCAAGAATCAGTTGCTTAGAGACACCTAGGAACAGCATAATACATATGATCCTTCTCTGCCAGTATTTTCTCAGCCTCCAGACACTGTCACGCCAGAGAATCTCTTGGACCAATATATGGTGACCCTTTTCCAGAACACTTGACTCGTCTCCTCTTGGAGCTGCATTAGCTTTTAGCATCCATCCTGTCTTTTGGCAACGAGCTCTGTGGGTTGCTCGAAGAGCCTCTTCCTTTTGTTTATTTTCATTTGCTGAGTTTGTTTGTCAGCCTTCTCTAGCTACGTTTGAAGCTCTGTTACTCACTCCTTCTTGCATCCTCCACTGCTTTATGCTCCTTTCCAAACTCTTTTTGTTTATGCTATAGTCCTCTTACATATTCTCTGCAGATGACAAACATCAGAGGATACCAAAATGTGACCAGGTATTTCCGCCTAGGGTTTTGAAAGATCACATAATGATCTAGCAAAGACTTTATAGCAATGGCAGGTTTTGGTTGCACAGGGTTGCGTGTCCTCAGTCAATCCTATATTCAGGGCAGCCATCCTGAATTAAACTCCTAAGTGTGTGAGTTTAACTCAGAAGCTATCCAAAGCCCATAGTCCTGGTTTTGGCACACCTCTATAAGTCAGAGTATCCCTCAGCAGAGAGAGTAAAGAGAGGGAAGAACTCTTGAACTGCACCATCTCCAGGACTGCAGCCACCGGTGTTACCACAGCCTGCAGCCTAAGCTCTTCTCTCCTGCAAACAAAATAATCAACCTCTTGTTTTTCAAAATCTCGACTAAGGACTATTCCATTCCTCCAAAGCACAACTAAGGGATATCCCCTTCTATACATCACCCTGACCATCAGAGCCCTCCTGCCAACAAAGTACCATATGCACTGTCTCTTTCACATCTAGTCTGCAATATTAGCCATGCAGTATCCTTTTTATGAACTTGAAAAAGAATGTGGGTTACATCCTTGATTCCCCAAAGTCCACATAAGGTTTGGGGTTGACTACAGTGAGGTGAGGACTTGACTCACAGACCCACTTAGCAAAACTCTGTCAAGTAATTATGTGCTGCAATGGAAAGCAATTCATTACAAAAGGGCTAAAGGAAAAATCTACCCAGGCAAAGAGATAACAAGCACCACTGTCACTAGAGTTTACTGAGACATTTTCGAGGCCCTCAAAGGGATTTTATTTTGTGACAGTTTTCTATTCCAATTGTAATCACATGGCTGGGTGTGGAGTAACTTCTATTTGGCAACGAAGTCCTGGTGAGAGGGAGGGTGAGTGTGTTACAATCACAAGCAATAAGAGAACAAAGAGCCTCAGACCAGTCCAACCAAGATGTGAACATCAATTTGAACATTTTCCCCTGAGCTGGGAAACAAAAATCACTACTAAACAGTAAAAGCTGCCCAGAATGTGCTTGCCTCCACTTTAGCCTGATCTTTTCATTTTTCTCAAAATCACTGATGTTTTGAGAGGAAGGGAAAGGATATGAAGAAGTTATTGTGAAACCTATGTATATCTTTTGTGAAATCAGAGACTGCATCTTTCATTTTTTGGCTTGTGTATCTTCTTGTGCTGGTTAAGTTTCATTTCTCATTTTATGGTCTTGAGCTGGAGTGATGAAACCCAATAGGGTCACCCTCCCACATCCCATTGTTTTGAAAACTGCCAGCGGTTTTCATGCATAAAACTTTGGTCTTGGCTGCCTAATTTGGAGACTTTAACCTCAGAGTTGTCCCCTCTGCAGGAGTCTTGCATTGAGCAACTCTGCAGGTTTCATGGCGTGGACCTCTGCTCTTTAGGAGGAACTTCACATGCCATCACTGCTCCTGTGAGTCTCACTGACAGGTCATGTATGTCCCAGTGCCACGAAAGCAAATTTGTCCATGAACTTTGCAAGAGGGAACAGCTCTAAGCAGCAGGGAACTGTACCTGAGTCTCCCTCTCCTATTTGAGTGAACCACTGCATCAAGATGTCCATCACTAGTCCTGCTTGAGTCTTCGCTTTGACGGATCCTACCTCCTCTAGTGGCCTGAATCTCAGTCATATGCCTGTACAGGCCTGTGATTAATTTAATTAATCAAATGCACCTGATAAAAAATGCCAAAATACTGACCTGAGGGCAGATGAAGCATCCATTGAAATTAGTGATAGCAACAGGGAATGTCCTCACAGCAGTGAAAGGCTGCAAAAGTAGGAAATTGGTAGCTTGCTCCTCTGCGCGAAACTGAAAGCAAAATCAAGATTTTTAAAAAAAAAAATTGCAAAACAACAGCTTATTCTGGGCTTACTGCAATTTATTATTGAGCAGTTGCAATAAATCATCATCCAGTTTGGCTGCTCAGCTTAGCTAAAGTCAAAGGGGAAGACAAAACAACATTACTGGGATTTGTCATGAGGAGGTTTGTCACATCTTCCCAAAGCTTGCATGAGGAGGAATGACACAGGCTGCAAGAGGCCAAGTGTTAGGCAGAAATTATTTCACTTCCTCCATGACTTTGCAGCATAAAATATTTCTTGCCATAAATCAGCTCAGATTAGTTTACTATTGATGTTTAGGTTAAATGGCTTAATTTCTCCTTTGTTGCTGCAAATTCAATCTTACTTTTATAGATATTTATTAGTACAGCTTCTAGACAGCTCATTTCATTTCCCATCTCTTCGTTTTTTGCTCTGTTGTGGGAAGGATGGAGCCATAAAACCGAAATACCCCCAGACACAAGAAGCAGGATATGGGTTTTTCTATCAGCCATGCTGACACCATATTGTGTAGTTAATGAGGGGAGGATGAGAAGCTTTTCAGGAGTGGACTCTCAGCTGTCCTATTCCCACAGACCAGTCACAGTCTCTGGAAGAAGGGTGGTTAGCAAGGCAAGCCTTGAACATGTGCACTGAATGAAAGTTGACCTAAGACAGGCTGTCTTGATGAAAAAACAGTGTGTGGGAATACATGCCTCTAACTCACAAGTAGGAAAAATTCATAGCATTGTGTATTTTGACTTGCACTTTTCACTGATTTGAAATCATGATACTGTAATCTCCAGGGCAAATGAGATGGGGATGGTCTGATCAGAGCAGAAGGCTGATGCTCCGCGTCACTGAGCGTCTTGGACATTGGAAATGTCTCACTCATCCTTGCATGATGGTTACTATCTCAGCTGCAGAGAATAATTAACCAGCATGTGTAGAGAGAACATTGCAGGAGAAGCATAGCTGTGGCAGACATTATTTGCTTCAGTTTTGAACCTTGGTTATTTATATCATGTTTCTACTACATATGTCATGCATCTGAGCTTTGCATATCCATTCCTGAGGACCAGTTGTACTGCTGCACTCTCTATGTCCGCACCTAATATAACATTTGCACTTGGCTTCCACCAGAGCTGCTGAAAAGAGGGTGGAGTGAACTTTACTTCAACATGTCTAGTAAAAGTTCCCTGTAGACAATGTCTAATGAGGCTTTTATTTTCCAAAATAAACTTACAGCAGCTCATACGAATGCAGGATCCTTTCTGCTCTGACCACTCCCCTTGCAGAAGGAGTTTGCACTACCTGCGTGCCAGACCCGTCCGCCTCGCTGTGCCAGCAGCTCCCCAGGATGCTCTGCATGATGTCTCGGAACACACTTGAGAAGAGTTGGCCTACACCTCAGAACGCAGCGGCGAAGAGTTGGACCACATCACATCTAATGGCACTCTGCTTGCTGAATGCCATGTGCTAGATAGAGCCGTCATGCTCGGCACTGAGAAGGCTACCTGCTGGCAGTGTTTCAGTTTGAACACGCTTGTAAATGCCCTTTGGGTTTGGGACAGGTTGTAGGGTTTTCTGGACGTGGCTGTGGGACAGAAGCTAAGAGGGATGGAGCAAATGCTATTTAGATCAGGGTGCATTCCTGGGCTACCCGCAGCCTCTACAGAAGGTTACTGGAAAGGATAAAGATTAACTTCTTCCCTCCATCGGAAGGAAAATCAACCATGTGCTTGCTATGTGGAAATATTATTAGAGAGTATGGCTAGGAGATCCTTTCCTAATACAGCAAGAAGTCAAAACCAGAAAAAAAATCACACAGATGATATGGGAAACTCATAAAAGACAGGTCTCTGCGTTACGCAGAATATCAAGACTCCCAAACACATTAAACTGTGTCATAGCAGATGGATGTGTGCTTGATCACAGTATTTAATATTTTGTTCTACTTTTTACATACATTTGGCTATTTAAAATATGCATGTCTTTGCTTCTCTGTCTCCTTTATTCTTCGCGTCATAAAAGCCCTTCCCGTGTTCTTATAAATACAAAAATCAATAAGCCAGCTTTCTCTTCGAGTTGATTTTGTTTGATACCTGCACGGCAAACAAGGAAGAAACATCAGCAAAGGCAGCAGGATAACGTGTCTTTCCCCAGGTGCAGGCCTTGGGGGTCTGGACATCAGCTGTGCCCAGGTGACACATGAGGGACCACATTCAGCCTGCCTACAGACACAGTGTTGTGCCCTGTGACTTTTGCCCACCACGCTGACAGGGTCTGATAAGCCTTTGTGCCGAGTACTCTGAACCACTTAATGCTCTCAGGAGTGCAGAAGCCACAACAACAGTAGCTACCTGGCCACTTATGGTCATCTACTCAGCTTCAAGCAGCCAGAAGCTTCAAATTTTGTCATCCATGTTCCCTGAATACTGTCAGAGAAAGAGAAGGGTATCACTTGGGAGCAAGTCATCTCATCCCAAGATAGTAAGTGAAGATACCCGACTTCTTGCTGCCAAAGGAGCCAGAGTGACTGTCTTTGAATATATCAAACCAGGCAATCCAGGAGTTTTCCACTCACATCCTTCACATGCAACAGCTTTCCACTGCTCTGGATACTCTGCCAGACAGATTGAAAGTGCTCAGCATTCGTGGACTCAGGAGGCAAAGTCAGCTTGGCTGGGAAAACTCCAATACAGGTAGCTGAGCAGATCCAGCACCCCGGGAGGACCTCTGCTGTCCTCCTTACCAAGCTCCACCTGTGCTTCTCCTCTCTGACCAGTGCCTCTGGGCACAATCTTGCAGTTCCCCCTCTCCCCCCCGGCCCAGTTTTGGCAAAAGGGGAATGAGGTGACTTAATAGGGTAGGGCTTTTCCATCACCAGTTTTTGTCATTTATGACACAGGTGTCCCCTTTGCATTTCAAAGCATTAGTGACAGCCAGGCATGGAGGAAGCACTAGCAAAGCTGTGCCTTAGTCGGCTTGCGTTCTTAATCACTTGACAATGAGAACAGCATTAAATTTAAGTGGTTCTGGGTAGTGATTTTATCTCCCTCTGGAACTGTCTGTCCATAATGGGCTTGTGAATAGTCCTGTAAATGTATTTTACTACCTTTTTATGTTTTATATGGTCTGAGCAGTCTGGAGGTGAGTCTGCAGGGTGGCATGCAACTATCTCCAACCTTTTCTGCTTAGAACTCTGCTTTTGGTTAAAATTAAAATTGATTTTTAATATCACCTTTCAACCATCTTGGAAGTCAAGGAGGATCTTGTAACAGCCCAGAAAGCAAACCAAAAACTAACAGGTTACATGAGAAAATTGGGATGGATGCTTTGATTAAATCTAGGGCTCGTGTTCAACTGATGTGAGTCAGAACCATGCATTAGAAATGAGAGGCAGGACTCTTGAGTGGTATTTAATTAAGCAGGAAAAGAAGGACAATATGGCACTATTTAAGTTGCTCAGATCAGCAAAGGTACTTCGTGCTATTACATGATGAACTCTATAACAATAGCAGTTGCATAAACCCAGATAATTAAATATGTACATTCATGCCTTTCAGAAAGTATCAGAGTGGATGTCTACCCCTGGACCTAAATTTTCCCATCAGATATTCCTCTCAGTCTTTTTCAAATAAAGGATATCTCTGTGTGGGAGAGGACTTTGACACACAGAAGGGAATAAGGACTGCAGTTTTCAACTTCACATGTTTTAATGCATTTGTTCCCTAATTGTGAAGAGTACTCCTGCTAGAACCCACTGGTTTGAGTCTCAGCAGAGGTATAAAGCTAAGACTCAGAAGAAAACCTTTATGGTACCTGGTTATGTCTAAACATCGAAGTCAGAGAGACACTTGCAGAAGGATTGGACTGCAGGATTCATCAGAGAGTGCAGGTGAGTGCAGAAAGTCCCAGCAAAATGATTTACATTCAGAGGTGCGATTTATATCAAAGCTTTCTGGAAGACGCACATGAAATTTATTCTCTGCTTACTAAAGGAGAACAGGCCAGGCAGGGCGTGGGCAACTTGCTATGGTTGACACTTCTGTGAGCACTGGACTAGATGAACTTCAGACTCCCCTTCCAAACTCAACTGTCCTGCGAGTCTGTGATGTTGTAGGTATGGCAGTAAAATATTCTTCACTTAAATATTTCTGCACAAGACAAACAGAGCCTTAAAAAAACCAAAACAGAGTCCAGGGCATTAACAAACAACTCACCTCAGATGTTACTAAAGCTGCTATAGCTGTTTGACAAGAATTCTGGCAAAAAAAGCCCTAATTTGTGGTTATTGTTATTCCTTCTGACCAGCGGTATTAGCAGGCAATTCAAGATCAGATAATGCCAGGCATCTGCTGCAATCTTGTTTTCCAAACAGAATGAATTAAACAGGGTCAAGTGTCTCTGCTCAGTCTTTACCCCCCTTTTCAGTAAATATTTAGGCCAAAAAGTGCTCTTGCTTTCTCTTTGTTGCCACCTCTCACATGTTCTTTCTTTCTTCTCCGTCTGGGCTTCCAGAGCTTTTCCCAGCAGGCCCTTGTTTTTTCTGCCATTTTACTGTTTTTCCAGCCTGTGCTTTTCCCCCCTCCATACAGGCGTACAAACCTCCATGACACAACATGCATCAGAAACTCCTAATCCCGTGTGCTTTACTCGTGTTGTTCAAGGGTGGCAGCTACTTTGGCTTCAAAAAGGAAACAGCTGTCTCTCACAAGGATTCCCAGATACACATCATCGACAGGTTTCATTTGAGTTCCTAGTTTTTGTGCCAATGCCACTGATGAAAACAAATGCTAAATGAGATTGTTTCAAGATTCATCCCCAAGGATGCCCAGAAGTAATCTTCTGTCGGCTTGGTATTTTCCCTTTTAGTAGTGTCGGTTTTAGAAATATACAGTGTTCCATTTTTCTAACACTAGCAGATTAAAACTGATAGATTTTATGAATGAAATTGATTTTGGAGTGTAATTATAATAGCAGGGAAACCATTTAATGGTCAGAGAGGGATGAAAATTCAGATGTGGACCAACATTAAATGGAAAAGAAGTGAGACGGAAGATGGCAGATCATCAAAAGGAAATTTTAGAAAAACATTTGATGAGACCTCAGACTTTGTGAAGGTAATTATTAATAAAACTAGAGATGAAAAATATTTAGCAGAAAAGTGGTAGTAACCCCTGGTGAGAGGTTTGATGCATTAATGGAGACAAAAGGGAATAGAAGAAATTTTCCAGAGGATGGAAATCCTCTCCTAGCTGTTCCTCTTTCAGTAGGATAGCCATCTCCTGGCACATTTTTCTAAACTAGTGTTTCGCAGAAGATGTTCACATATTACCTCCAGTCTCTAAGCAGTCTGGACATGCTTTTACTACCTTGTTTTCCAACAATTCTTACTTCACTGTTTCCACACTTTATTTTTCCCACGAAGCAGAAGCAAGCCAGAAACAAATGGCTTTACCTTAAACATTTAGCAGCATCTGAATTCCCATGTGTAAAGCTTTTTCTTTCCTCAAGTACCTCCAGGCTGCTAGTTCAAACTGCGAAGTTGTTAAAGCCAGCTAGACTACACTAAATATTTCCAAGGAATCAAGTTTATACACACAATATGTTACAGGTTAAATCAAGGAAGAACTATATATCTGATACACACATATATACAACAGTGTTTACTTTGGGGAATAAGAGTGAGAAGGTAGTTAAAATAATGGTATAGATTGCCAAAAAAATATCTCAAAATCAAGCTAATATTTTAATCTCAAAGGCAATACTTTATACAGCACTTCCTCAAGAAAAGAGGGTTGTTTTTGTTCAGAACTATTTTTTTCTTTCCTGAAAACTATACTGTAAATCTTTTTGAATTAAAACATTCGCTGGATAAACACAGACCTCAAATGATAAATTATTATGCATAAATACATATACTCTGTTTAAGCAGTTACATTAAAAATATAGAACTGTAGATGAGTCTAAACCTTAAATGAAAGATAGCATGGTTTTCTCCCTGTAAAAAAACTACAAGTTTTATCTTCCCCAAAAGTACAGTTTAAACTGAAGAAAAAATTTACCTGGGAAATAATTTGCAGAGGAATATCAAAGACAAGTATTAATTAAGGATGGCCTTTGAAATTTGATCTGCATTTCCTAACTTTGGTTAATTTCCTGTCTTGAAAAACCATTTGTGGGCAGGATCCTTTATTTTGCTTTCTGTCATCACTAAAATATTTTGGATAGGGGAGAAGCAATTGACTGACATCTCATATCAGGCTATTTCATGTGACAGTTTTACAGGCACACCTGGAAAGCATGGTCTTCCAAAAGGTAAGTTAGAAAACCACACTCACAACGTCTAAGTTTAGTAGCTCTACTAAATAGAAGGATGAGTGGAGTGAGGCTTAACTCCAGAATTGTTCAACGTGTTCATTAATGGTCTGGATGCCAGCAACAGAGAACTTAACAATGTCAACCCATAACACCAAAATCAGTAAGAGTAAGCATTCAAAATTATCTTGACAAACCAGAGGAATCAGCTATAAAAATGGGATGCAAGTCAACAGAGTTAAATGCCAGTTACTAAACCCATATGGGAATAATCAGCTGCACAAACACAGAATGGAAAACTGAGTGGCTGTCCAGTAACTCTGCATGGAAGAACCCAAGGATTATAGAGGATCACAGAATGAACATAAAGTAGGAGATGTTATGCCATTGTGAATTAGGTTACTGTATTTGATATATGGATAGGAGCACTGTCTATTGCCTCACAAGGGAAACCGTCTGCTCTGGAAGCTTTGGAAAGCCCCTTAACTAACCAGCACTGACTACCATATGAATTTAGCAGGTTTTAAAAAAAATTGTCATAAGGTGTTATTACTGAGTTCCCTTTCCAAGTGCCACAGGTTACTCTGAAACAGATTTTACTTGGCTTAGTCAGTGAAAGCCACTGGGTCTGTTTGAACACATTGGGATGAACAAATTTGAGAATAAAGTGGATATCCTCACTTCTTATGGATGAATACGCATGGTAAAGAAGCTTCACTGGCTTTCTGCAGCTTTTGCAATACGCCCTCTGCTCTCATGAATAATCTGCACTCATTTTGGTGAGTCTTCCCTCGTCAAGTGAACTGGAAAATGGAACCTTATCAGCAGAAAGGCAATAGTTTCTCAAGCAAATCTTTAGAAAGAAGCATTTGCTAACACTTCTCACATGGCTGTGGAGACTGACATATTTGAGGGGAGAGGAGATGTCCCTGTATATACAAACACTCTCCGATGATTGGAAACTGGCTCTGTACCATGACTGCCCTAACTACATGATACACCTGTGCTCATACAGCCCAAAGCATGCATCCGCCATCACTTAAGTCTTCTCTCAACTCCAGGCTTAATTCTGTAAACTTCAAGAAATGAGAAAACAATAAACATACTTACAGACTGTGTGTACCATTTCCTATTTATATAACAACATTTTTCTATTGGAAGCCAACAGTTTCTTGAAAGCAGAGTTTCACATAATGTTCAGCTCCATTTTCCTTCATTTTCTGCCACAGGCACAATTAAACGAAGCTCTAGTGTTGTGGGCTAAGTCATGGAGTATTTTCACATTAAAACCAAAACTATACACAAGCTTTTGCTGAAATCATTGTCAGGTCAGCCCTGGAAGATTTTAAATTAGGCAATGACTATGAATGGGTGTGTGAATAGGCCTTTTGTGGTTCTGTCATTTCTCAGGCACAAAGACTCTGTAGCAAGCAAAATATTTTGGCCATTCATGTTTTTACTGTATGATTTATAACACTGTCCCAAAGCCCTTTGTAAATTTAAAATGCCCTGACCATGTTTTTCAGAAAGGAATGCTTAAATATCATATTCCTAGATCCTCACTTAGGTTCTTAAATGAGGCGCTGATCCTGCAGATACTGATGCGGATGCTTTTAGTTAAATATAGGATTGAATTTTGGCAGAATCAGGCACTAAACAAGCCTCCATTTCAAAAATACCAAGTAGCTTCCAAGGACCATTGCTAGCCATAGAGCACAGAAGCAGGACTACACTGCATAGTCCTGCTGACCTCAATAGCATTACTCACATATTTAAAATCCTTCTTGGACCACATCCTTTCTGAGACAGAAGAACTATCTCAAATGAAAATTGATTCAGGATCTTAAAATTACACAGCAGCAGCCTGACATGCATGCTTAGTTCTGTACACTTGATTCTGACTGCTGAAGGTAAACACATGTGGCTAAATTTTTCTTTGATGAAGCCTGAAGTCTAAAAGACTGCATCAGCTTTGGGCAGGAAACACACTTTGGACATTAACACATTTTGCTAACTAGTCCCTTTACTCATAGACTGTCTAAGCAAATAAATCCAAAATTTATGTATTTTCAGAATGCATTTTATTTTTCAAGAAAAATGATGAAGTATCAAAACTGACAATTTCAAAGACTTTCTACAGAAAGAAGTCGGTTTCTACAAAAGCTTAAAATAGAGTCAATATTGATTTTTCTAAGTGATTTACTCCCAAAAGCAAGAAAACCTTATAATGCATAACATCGCAGGGAACCTTCAAGTAAAAAGACATTTCTTTAGGTGCCTCACATCAGAAGGTATCTAAACTCATAGATTACGAAGCAGTAATTCAATCAAAGTTGAAGATAATTTCGCTAGACTATCTAAGCCAAGCTTCTCCACAAAATGACAGTATATAAGGTAAGTACAGTAGTAGCTTTAAACTTCTTTACATAAGAATTATTTTCTGGGGACATCTGGAAACCAGTTGATCCTGGTTACAATCAGCAGCCAGAGACTGTTAGGATGTTAAAATGCTATGATGCTGCTCTCCTTCCCCAAACATATGATAAAATATCTACACAAAGGCTAAATTGATTTCAAGGCCATCACAAATCACGCCTAGCAAGCCAAGGGTCTACAACCATGAAGAACGGGGACGAGTGCAGTTGCAAGAGGGTAAGAGAAACATGTCATTACATGCCAGCTCAAAATAAAGATTTTGGTTCAGTGTTCATAATAAAGCCTTTTAGTTTGATAGCTTCTCTCTACTAGAAGCACCAGTCTCTCAGTTTCTCAGCCAACACACAGCTAGATGTCATCAAAGAGGTCCTCCGGCTCACACGTGTTTTCCAGTGTTTCGAGAGACATGACATCCAGAGAATGCTCGCCCGATGTCTTCTGTGAGGTCAGACCAGGTCTGGAAATATAAAGCAAAGAGTTTTGAAACAAATTTAGATACAGTTATAAACAATTCTAACATATACAACGCCAAGGTAAACATTTAATAGTGTATTTTAAGCTTTTTGTTAAGGTTATATGTAAGAGAAAAGTGCTTTTTGTAAGACCTAATTACAAGCTGAGATGGCAATAGCAAAACAACAGATGAAATTCAGCTTATAAATGTCAAGGCTTCAGCTATTTCATGACAATTTTTAGGACCCTGACAATGACCATTTCACCCACAATTTCTACAGGGAGAGCAAGGGAAAGCAGACAAATGCAGAAGACATATGGCTGCACAGGATGACTCTCTGTTAACTACTCTTTATTCTTGCCCTGGCGCCAAGCACGAGTCGGTTGTCGATTAGTTTGACATGGGGCATAGGAAAATCAGACTGAGTTGTCTCAAAGGTCCACACCCTGAAGGTTCAAGCCTCTTTCTAAAGAGACTTGCAGAAGAAAACAAAAGCAAATGAGGGAAATCCTTCCTTAGCATGAATCCAGTTATTAGAAGACTTTAAAATCCCTGTCCTTCCCCTGTACCTATGTGATGTTTGCATCTGCTGTAAATGTACACAAATAGACGTTCATGTCATTCACTATTATGTTTATGCTGAGGTGTGGGTTTGCCCTCCGACAGCTGGACACCATGGAGTCCTGCCTGAAAACTGCATGCCTGAATCCCATATCCATTACATTGAATAGCATGATTCCCTGCATCAGTCAGCCCCACTTAGCATTCCTTTGGTTGTCCCCATCAAGGTAGATAATTTAAATGTCTCTAGGCTATACAAGGTCCTGATGTTTGCCAAGAGCCTAGGCTCACCATTTGTCCTCTTTCTGTGAGACACCATTCTGGTAAAGACAGCTCTGAGCTTATGCCTGGGAAGGCAAGACCTTGTGGTTTCAGAAAAAGGTGTCATTTGCAACAGCTTTTGATCCCTATAGGAATTAATCTTTTATATATGGGCTGAATCAATGAAAAATCTTTATCTTGCACAGACAATTTTTACTTTTGTGAGCTTTAAGAGCAGAATTATCAATCACAGACACAGGTGTTTACAGAGACAAGATATCCCAGGTCAGTATCAGCAGAGCAGATTCTTTAAAATAAAATGTAATCTCTTAATTTTGCCTCACGATTCTGTAGGGAATCAGTGTAGGAAGTAGGGAGCAGGCTGATGTGCTTGTGTTGGAGAATTCTGGACTGACTAGAGTTTCATAAGGTTTGATGGCTTCATGCCCAGGTATATTCCACTGGTGTAATCCTGACAGAAGGTGAAAAATCTGTATATTACCAAGGCCAACACATCAGCCACCAGGATGGGAAGAACTACACAAGTGATGGAACATGTTACTCTCAAACATTGCCATATGAAGGCTTAGGGAAATGAAGTATGCAAATGCAATCTTAATTTTCAGACTAACTCAAGCATTTGCATTCTGCTGCTCCACATTGTAGAGTCAATAGCATTAACAAAATTCAGCAATTGTTTTTCTCTTTAAATTTAGTTTCAAATGGATGCAAAATCACGTTTTCCAGGACTCCTACCTAGAAATACCTACGGAGTAGAGTTTTTTATAAAACACTGAAATCTTCCAAATGCAATGAAGTCCCTAAGACCCCAGCCACTGTGTGATTCTTAGCCTCTCACAATCCAAATTTGTCAAGCCCTTGGAGGTTCAGAGCTCTCACTATGATGTTACCTCCTATGGACCTGGAGAATGACTTTCATTTCAAGGTGGAGCACCTCACACTCTTGGGTAAATAAGCAAAAGCCTAGTAAATGCAGAGTCTGGGATGACATCAGTTCCTAAGAGATCTCCAGTATTCAGAAGGGCTTGCTCACAACTCTATCCGTCACTGCTGTTCTGCAAGCTACTTTAAATCCAATGTACTGGTATATTCATACTATGATAACTACTTTCTTTGGAAGGCTAACCAGCTTTCTCTGCGAACTCTTCCAGAACACTTTCCTTCACATCTGAATAAATTGTGTCCAAGCATTTTTATTTTTATTTTCCTTTTGGTATACAGCAACATCCAGACAGACGTGTGTCTCATCAAAACTTACTTGGAACAACTGCAAAACATACATGCCAGAATTGGACTCTTAGGCAACGACCTCTGATCAGGATAATCAGATCACTTCATGCTGTTCTGATTGCTAGCATTCAATTTATTTCTACAGTTCCATTTTTTTTTTAAATATAGGTAGCATACCATAACACAATGTGATGCTCACACTTCAATAGCAGGTGTGTTATTTTACCTTTCTAAGTATACCTAAAGCACTAAGTCTCTACTGAGAACATATGTAAATCACACAGTGTGAAGCCACACACTGATTGTTTTTAATTAATTCTTGGAAGTCTCACCAGAAAATAAATTAGGCTGTCAAGACCTCTGTACTACCACAGGTTATTTCAGGTACTGGAAGTTTTTTTGGGAAGCATATTAGACTAGGCATGTAAAACTAAAAGACTTCTGAGCCCCCACATTTGCTGACTTTGAGGTTTCACCTATTCCAGCATTTTGTGATTTTGCAAAGTAAGCCTGACAGTGCTTAAGCAATGTCAAAAACAATTTTATTCTCATAGGCTAAAATGTTTTCAACTCTGTACATGAGATCACATCTATAAGCCAAATCACTGTTGAGTTTTAACATCATACAGCTAGAACTACTAAGCTTCTGTGTTCTTGTAACAACATGGTCCTCATTTAGTCTCCAAAAGCTGTAATACCACGCCTGTGAATAAACTGAACTACACTTGCAAAGTGGAAGCATTAGGCTTTTCATAAGCAACTTAATTTTGGTTTTAAGACTTGATGAGTCCTATTTGCATGGCAGTTATTCACTGAATGCCAACAGCTTGCTTTGTGCTGTGAAATTATTTTGAATCTTGGATTCCCACTGAAGCTGTATTACCATATCCTGATGCTTAACTGAGTTAATTTCTTTAAATTGCAGTGAGTTGTATAGTCCCCTCCTGCCAAAAAGCCTGTAAGTAAGGCATTCTTCTTGAAAGTTTATTCTTTGGTTGGATCACTTTTTGAAGTCTTGCCTTTTGGTAAACTTAAACTTAAACTTTGGTAAACATTAACACATCTGGAGAACTGCTGACCATAAGGGATCATTTCATATTTCCTGACATTTAGTTCAAGCCCTGTTCAAGCCCTTCATAAATTCATTCAGAAGACCAGACCCACAGGTGGTGTGAATCACTGGAGCACTAATAATGTCAGCGGAGCTCTGCTGAATTAAACCAGCTGAGATTCTGGCCCAAGATTTGGAAGAAAGTGGTTACACTACTTGATATTTCTTTCCACATTTGAGTAAGAGCCATAAGAGACAGAAGACATGCAACACTTTTAATACTCAACTAAACAGCACAGAAACTCAAAGCCATGCAGAGTGATGGCTTTGCATAGCTTGAGAGAAAATGCAAAACCTTCTTTAGGGGTAGGACAGGTGGAACACTTCCATTTGTTTCTTGTGACGGATTACTCCTGACCACACAGAGACTCTGCACAACACCATTTCTGCTGCAACAAATGGCCAGTTTCATGAGAAAACTTTTTGTGAAGCAGTATGAAGTAGAAAACAATCTCCTATGTTACTGCTACAGATGATGTGATCATAAAGAGCTTCCTAGTTGCAAAAAAGGTCAAACAAGTTGTAGCTGGGCTGGAGGAAGATCTGGTCAAAAGCTGCAACATCAGTACAACTGTTCATCTCGAGGTGCTGCTTGCTGGAAAGATCAAAGGTTCTTGAACTCAGTTATGCCTGCATAGCCAGCCCAGTGTGTTGTGGTTAAGATTTTACCCAACTTATTGTCCTTGAGCAACTCTCATGGGATTTGAAAGGTGAAATACCCTTGTAAATTAATATAGCTCTAAAAATTTCTCAAGAAACTTTAGTAATCTAGGAGGCATATTTGTGTCTTTTGACCACTGCATTATTGTCCTAATTTTTTAGTAATTAAAATAACTAGTTCTAATTAAAACCTGGCATTTTACTAAGAAATGAGATTTCAGCACTGTTTTAGGAAAATGCAGAAGTTCTCAGTCTGTGTATTTTTCCTTAGCTTGGTTTAATGACTCATTTTTGTCATTATGTGACAGAAAATGAAGGCTTAATACCAGGAACAGATATCCACAGAAGTTATAATCCGATATACACTTTCTTTGCCAACATAAAAATAGGTGGCAGCAGCAGCTTGTAAACAGAGAATTGGTAGTTATTAACATGGGAACGAAGATGAGGCACCTCAAACACTAACGAAGGCTTGCAGTGAGACTGACAGGGCAAAAGCTTAGAGAAATATTTATGTTTCAGAGATGGTACTTCTTGTCTATCCCTAGAGAAAAACTTGGATTCCTTCATTTATTATCAATCTGCTGTCTTGGCTATATAAACAACATCTTCATAGAAAGTCTTTAGAAGAAAGGTACTCATCAGCTAGCGTTATTAAGGAAGGATTATGAAAGGAGCTTTGAGTAAAGCTCAGAGCTATATGTAAAACCTTGAACTGGAATAACCAATGCTCCATGGTGTGAGCTCTTGGGAGACATCATATTGACTGCCTATGGCTATTGGCCTAAAAGAGGAAAGTTCAACCATGAAAAAAAAAAAGAAATGGTGTAGTGGAGGAGGGAGAAAAGCCTCTTATGTGAACAGATGGATCAAGAATACTATGTGCAGACAGATCTCTTTAAAGCTGAATATTAAAAATGTAAGTGGACCAAATTGAAACTACATGTAATTAAAAATACAACGGTACTCCCCTTTACAGAAATGCTATGATGACTGCAACATAAGGTAAATTATAAAGATATTTTTCTTCTGTAGGTCTTGGCAGTATTACAAATATTCAACTTCCAGATACAGACTACTTTGGCATTTATTACTAGAAATAATATTAAAACAAACCCATATATTTCTATCTGATCTTGCAACATGCATATCTCAGCAAGTCATGAAGAAGATGCTGGATACAATCACCTTAAGGATCTGAAATTATAGTTGATGGACTCTTACCTAAGTTAGGTTAGTGAGGAAGCTGAAAATTTTTCTGCCCATTTCAATCACCTGAAGAGAGCAGTAATCAGATATCATCAGAGCCCAAGCTGTACCTAGCTCCAACACAAATTCACAGAGGAAAAATACTCAAGAAATAGCTGAAAAGAAGGATTTCTAGCTAAAGGGTTACTGTCTCCATTCCTCTTAGGGAACCCTCCATGTGTGGCATTTTCCTACAATCAGTGTATCAGACAAACAGTCTAGTCTTAGTTAAGGTCAGCAGACAGATGATAATAATAATGAGCTTGTTCAATAACATAGTTAATGAAGAATATTTTCAATGCAGCAACGACAAATTTAATGTTCAGCCAGGGAATGAATGTTCCTTAACAAGCTTCCACCTCTGGCTGAAAGCCAAGCTGCAACTGCACCTGCATTCATCACCACCACTGTGCACTAAGATAGGTCTGGAATTCCCTCAATAAACAAAACTTAAAGAAAAAAGGAGAACTGCTAAAAACGGTCATAAGCTCTTGCAAGTATGACTCTTTGGTCTCTAGAACCAGAAATTATCAAATAGGGGATAATTTTGATTTAAGCTTATACAGGTTTGGGGTTTTTTATTTATTTGCATATCCCTGGAATCTTTTAGACGGACAAATGTGAACTGCGAATAACTTAAACATCACAGAAATTGACATAGTGATTGCAGCAAGAAAAAGTCACAAAGAAATGTGCTACTCTGAGAAGATAGATATCTCTTACTGATATAACTTTAAATATTGATATGACTTCCCATCAGTGGTGTATATCAGTTCTAGTATTAATTAACATTATCAATCATTCACTCTCCTTCTTTAGTTCTATGAAAAAGATGGACTAAAGATCCACAGAAAACCATCTGCAATGTCTAAAACCGCTGCACAGGCAACATGTCATGTAAGTGAACAATGCTGACAGTACTTTTTAGGCACTTTTATCCATACAGTCGCAAATTCCCAATTAACTTCGGCTGGCAAAGGTGCAGGTGCTTATTTAAGAAAAACAGTCTGGTTTAGAGACAGAAATATAGCCTTGGACCTTTCCATCTGATCAAATGCACTTGCAGGCGCTTACTAACAAAGATCTACTTTAAAATGTAATAATAGATGTCACTTTTAAGGAAAAGCCTGAAGCATGTTTGTTTTAGACAAGTGGCACACATTTCTGTGGCTCATTTCCACTTAAACTCCTTCTTGCTTAAATAAACTAGACCACATTCACTTGAGGAACACACTATCACCACTGTCTCCTCTGGGGAAAAAACAAAAATCTCTTAATCATAAATACAAGACCATATAGTAAAGGAAATTTTAGTTTGTTTAGGAATTTTGTCAAGTTCTTTCATAAATCCAGTACATTGCAAATTTATTGGCAAGTGCTAGAACCCATTTCTCACAGTCGTTAGGCACTAATTATCACATATACATTTATACAACCCTTTTCCAGGCTGTCAAATCCCAGAGCCGCTTCCTCTCCCTTTCTTATCTGCTCTGGCTGATCATAAAACAGTAGCCAGAGACCCAAGGAGGCAAATAAAAACCCCTGAACCGACTTCTTGAGTAGGAAATGTGTGTCCTCATGTGCCTGAGGATGGAAGGTGTTGGGAGGACTCCACAGTGGTGTAGCACAGGGGGACGGGCTTCCCACCTGAAAACCTGAAGCCTGCAGACAACTGCAAAACCACGTGCTGAATCAAATCACAAAAGTAAGAGCATGTAACTGGAGGAAAATCCAGCAACTCTAAAACCTAGATTGTGCTTCAAACGTTCCACATATTTTACACTTTTTTGAAATACTGAGGCTCTAGGTGGCTGTTTCAATCCTCAAGACTTCTGCAGAAGCTAAGCACTTGCTTAAAGTCAAGGATCTGCTTACAAAGCATCATGAACCCCAGCTTGCAACAATCTGGGGTCCACCCTTGGACTGCTGCAGAACAAAACCCACAACTCCACAAACTAATCAAATTAAAAGTATTCTTGAAGAAAAATGGATTAGTCCAGCATTCATATGATTAAGTTCCCTCTCAATATTAGACTAGCGTACTCCGTAATCTTCTTTAAATTACTACATATAGATAAACACATGCTCAGGAAGTTGGAGGAGAATCTATGAAAGTAATTCTAAACACGATATTTTAAAAACTCCTATGACTGAATTCTCCCTGCTAAACAATTCCTACAGTTATATCTGGGCACCTGCAGAAATCCATTACTGACCAGATTACCTGTTATCCACAGGTCTGCTCAGGAGATTTTGGATCATTCACTTTAATCGGCTTACTGCAGAAAACCACTTTGGATCACCAGAGTATATGGATATGACATAAATATGTATTTTCTAATGACAAAATGCACTTAGAAAGATAGAACAGCAGCAAGTTCTTAATAAAACTAGGAGCAGTGAACTGAATAAACTGGGAGCAGCTTTCAATTTACAAGTTAAACTAGAGCTTTCCTTTTCCCCTCTCTCATAGGTCTCTATAAAATTATTTTAGTACTGAGGCTTGAGCTTTATTTTCTGCTGTCTCCTAACTCCCATTCAGCCTCTCCCATGTTCCTCTTGTCTCCTCCCCAGCTGGAGACCTGAGTTCATTCATACTTTTCTAAGATCAAAGCTTTGATATTTAAGATCAAATCACTGCCTACAGTGACACCTGTGAGAGCTGAAGTATGTTCAAACAACAGTACCAAGAAAAAAGAGAAAAAAAAAATAAGGGGGAACAGCACACCCAGTCCTTTGAAAACACAAGGAAAAAAGTAAAAAACAAGTAAAGTTGGCTGAGGCAGAAGAGAACTGGACACTGCAACAGCGAGTGTTTTTTTGCTAAAGTAGAAGTTTTTCTTTTCTTCTATTTCATCATACCTTATCCACGCCTGAGACATATTCTCACCCAGGGTAGACAGAGAACAGACATCAGCTTTGTCCATCTAATGCTAACACTGTTCCTTACTTTGGGGTGCATAAAGCAAAGCCTGGCCCTGAGTCCTAAACTTCTTAACTCGCTGATAATATTTCTTTTTAGTATTTTCTTTTTACTTCTTTTAATGTGGTAAGGATGCTTTAGCAGTCTTTCCTTTAGACAGACCATCTATCAAAATATCTATTTGTGGGAGTAAATAAGTCAATTTCAAAATATATCTTCTATCATTATATGAATAAGGAATCACCTGCAGGTCATGATGCAATTGCTGTAAGACTTGTACAGTGGCCTTCAAAAGCTGTTTTTTCTCCAAAACCCCAACTAGTTACCATCCATTCGAGCTCCCAGGATCTGCCTAAGCAGCAATATCTGCAGTAAGTACTTTACCAGGAACATTTAACAATAGTCTAAATAGCCAAGTCATTACTTGTTAGGTAAACACTGCAAAAGAGTCTAGACTATAAGGTTTTTAAGAAAGGTTGTACTACTTCCAAAAACAACAAAACCCCAACTAACCAAAAGGACGGGAATGGGCCTGTGTATTTCAGAAACATTCTTATATAAAGTGGGTTTTTCTTCCTAATGAGCCTTTCTACCTTTTATTTTCGTAAATGGTCAAATTCATAGAAAGATTCTTGGCTCTGAAAAAGGAGTCAAGATGAGCAATGGACAGGAGTTACAAGACATGAATTAATGAGCACGGCAAGCTCAAAGACATCTACCTACTCGGTGTTTTAAATGGAGGTTTCTGGTTACTACCTCTTCCCGAATATAGGTGCAGTTTCAAGGAGCCCACGCACCCCAAGTGCCGCTACCAGATGCTTCTTCTCAGGCTGCAGGCTTTCAGAGAAACCTAGTCAGTAAGTAAATTGAGAACAGGGTCTTGGACAGACTTTAGTCAACTGAGGCTGGACTATCTGGCTCATCAAGAATACTAACCAGATGCACAAATGCAGCCATGAGAACACCTAATACTGGTGTCACACAGCCAAGCTCCTTCAGGCTGCTGTGCTCACCACTCTTTACTTGGAGACATCACCTTAGGCTTTACACTCCAAGCCAGCTCAGCAACCACCTTGCTTCGCACTAGGCATGGACACCTGCAAGTTTCATTTCACATGCAGCATAACTAAAAAACACTCAGCAATTCTAGTCACTGTGACCTGCACTGGACTGAAATCAGTGCCTCCCTGTAATGAAGCAACAAGCCATGTCAGCCAATCTAAAACAGGTAAGATAGGTTACCCCCTACAACCTGGGAGCAGCTGTCCTTGGGACAGCCAATGTTACCCAGAACCCCTTCTCTAACAGTGGCCAAGAGCAGATGCTCTCTGAAGAGTACAAAGTGCTTTTCCAGACTCCAACCATCTGCAGTTCAGAGGCTTCCTGAGCCAGCATTAATTTCTGTGTAGGCAGTAATGTTCAGTATTTTCTCTTTCACAAAACATCCCTGTCATACCCCAAGACTGTGTAAAGCTCTAATATTCCCTAAATTCTGAGGGATCTCCACAGGTAATACATATGAATACAAAAAAACCCCAAATGAGAAAACATAAAAAACTAGGGAAAGGGGGAAAAACATGACAAAAATGACTAGATAAAGAATGCACAATAACTTTCTTTACAAAGCTGTTTCAGCCTAAGTCAGATTTCATCTGCAGTTGTGATATATTAATACAAATGAAAAGTTCCTTCACAAAGTTTCTTAGTGCTAGTCTGGGTCAAACTAGCAGTCAAACCACAAACTACATACAATTTTAATCTGCAGAGAGCCTCGATAATTGTGCAGGTGCTGCACCACTGACATATGTAGATAGTCTGCCTTTTTGTGAGCTTCAGCACAGCACTCTGAAGGATCTTTTGTCTTACAAATGCATTAAGAGGAAAGGGAGCACCATACAGGTGGGCAACTGGGACTTTATTAGGAGAATGCGGATGTCAATCAGAGTAGAATAATCATGGTGTACTTGTGAAACAGATGTTGCCTGTGTAAAAACAACCCAATGTGCTACACAGATGAATCGCTGAAAATGCAATTACACCTGCAGCTTGGATTATTGGTAACAAGGCCACTTATTGGAAGCCCATCTGGTTTTATCCACACTACAGTAATGGGAAACAGGAAAAGAGTAAAGCACATTTTTCAAGTACACCTCTCCATCTGATGTCTCAGTTTTTTCTTTCCAGATAAAAAATAAGAATATATAGTAATTTTATAGTCCAACATTGCAGGGAAGTCACTGGCTTCTGTTAGTTAAGATTAGACAGTTTGAATCTTCATTCTGTCTGAAATAGGTGTCTTTGAAAAATAGAGAGACAGAGAGTGAAAGAGCAAGACAGAGAGGAGTCCCCATCAGCAATGGCCTGAGCCCTGGCATAAATTATTCTAATCAGAATGAGTTCAGGTAGTACAAATGGACACACATAGTTTTAAAGATCTAGTAATTTAAAAAGCTTGAGGGTTTTTTTGTTTGTCTTGTGGGTTTTTTCTCTTTTTTTTTTAGAAATAAAAGTGGTTGTTTGAAAAGCTTGCCAATAAATCTGGCGAACAGAAAGCATTTCTGGTATCATTAGGAAAAAAGAAGGATTTTTCAGAATTCAGTCTGAAGCCTGGATCTTCAGTTCACGCTTATCTTCGCTCTCTTTTCAATAAAATTATTTTCTTCCAGAGCAGAGCTAGACTAAGTCACTAGCACTTTTTAAACGAGTGCACATGGAATTACCAAAGCTCTAACTCTGAGGACTCATCTCAGGGGCGATGAGTTCTCATTTTCACTTGTTCCAGCACAGTGCAGAGTGAGCTCCAATTGCCTCTATGACACTGCTGGCACACAGCCCTTCTAATCCCCCAATGAATCTTCCAGAGAGTTTTATTACTAACAACATGCAGCATAACAATTGACTGTATTGTACGTACACACATATAGTCGTTCCTGTTAAAAATTATAGGTCTGGTCATAAAAGATGGGAGGTTCCCCACTGGATTTACTTTGCTTTGTATAGGTTCTTTGTACACAACACCGACATCAGCCTCCCAAGACTTACGAGGAGGTCAGTAGACTGTATTTTTAACCTATTTGCTTTTTTTCCCCAGACATGTCTGGACTCACTAGTGAGACAGTAGAATAAGGCCATCTTACTGCTTGTTATCTTTTAAAATCAATGACAGAACAAACCCCAACAAACAAGACTGTCCCAGTTGTGTGTGCTGTTATGTTTT
The DNA here is from genome assembly GCF_000703405.1 of Apaloderma vittatum. Lineage (NCBI taxonomy): Eukaryota > Metazoa > Chordata > Aves > Trogoniformes > Trogonidae > Apaloderma > Apaloderma vittatum. The sequence goes on along the minus strand of NW_009705635.1, from coordinate 36,394 downwards.
TGACACAAACCAGAAGCAAGAAAACAAACTCAGAGCATATTCTGCTCACTGGTGAGGTTCTGATGGTGTTATTTGTGTGTTCACTTTGTATGTGATTGCTTCTGCATTGTTCTGTCAGGTACTTAGCATTCATTTTAAATGTCTGCCTCAATGTAAAGCATGAAACAGAATCAATACACAAATTAAGAGGTGTTGACATATCGATTCTATTCACATTTTTAAACTATGAGAACAGTCTGAAGAAACACTAATGAAATCATAAAAGAATTTATACTGATCCCTGGAAAAATCACGATACAGGATAGATAGTTGGAACAAAGCAGCAAAGAGGGAAGGCTCTTTAACTGTGTGGCGGTTAATAACCAACACAGCTTTTAAAATAATTTATTTACCAGCTTTCCACCAGCCACTATAACAAGAGGAATCCACTCTACCTCTTCATACTTGGTATTGCTAATTGTAACAAGATATTCAGGCAACATTAATAAAAGCTCATTCTAAATCTTGTGGGAACCGATGAAAGCAATTATGGTGAGGGCTTGGTACTGTCAAACTGTCAAGTTTAAAGCTTAATGTAATTCTTTAGAGTTTACACTTTCTCTATTCTAGTACAAAAAAGACTGCAAACCATTTTCTGTTGGGAATGCAATGAGACCAAGGAAGCAGGGACCATTTAACTGAGAGAAAGCTGAAACTCTACATAAGGCAAGAACAAAATTATACGTCATGTCACAGCAATTCTTCAGGAGGGCAACTGTCTTGCACTCTTGGTTATTACTAGAGAAAAAAAGGCCTTGAAGCCCTTGATGGGGTGGGGTGCGAGAAATTTCAGAGGTCTGGGAAGCACATTCATTTAAATTTTATCAGTTGTTCCTGTTTTTCTAGGCTAGAGACGTTCCATTGTGGAGGAAAAAATGAAATAATATACAATAATAATGAGTCATTAGGTTTAGTCTGAATATTGCCATTTATCAGCAGAACATACTCTGTTTTACAACACCTGCTTGCAAAACTAGAACTGATGCTAGTGTTCTACATACACACTTCCAAGTCACACAATCACTTTACATTTATTAAAAAAACAACCTGAACTGCAAAAAACAAGGTGCCTTTTACGTGCTATCTGTATGAAAGTCAGGTATAGCACAGACCACAGCATTGACAATGACACCTAACGTGTGTTTCCTCCAATGCCCAGCAGAGTCAGCTCCACAGCGCTGACAGGAAAGGTAGGAGAGGCCACTGGGTCCCTAGAATCATGTTGGAAGGGACCCATAAGGATCTTTCAGTCCAACTCGTAGGACTACCTACAACTAAACCATATGACTAAGAGGACCATTCAGATGCTCCTTGAACTCTATACATCCACTGGGTCTTCAGCTCCTCAGCTGAAGCTCCCTGCGACGGTGAAAATTATCCTGAATGATGACTGAATGCACCAGGAGGCAGTTCTCTCATATAAGACAATTTACTTTACGTGTTTCTTTCAAATACTCCATGAAAGAACAACTGTCAGCCAACAGTGAACCTGAACTGGCGTTGAACTGCTTACAGAGCAGCCAGTGAGTAGACAGTGACCAATAACGATGCAAGAAATCAATTTCTGTGGAAAGAAGTACTTCACTTTGATTTCTGTTTTACATCTATGCTAAGGGAATAAGATTTTCACTGTGGGGCAAGGCACATTAAAACTTTGTGAGAGGGAGTACAGCATAGGGCCAGATGTGAGACCTAGACAACATGATTGGGATCTGCCAGAGATGCATAACCAAGGCAGGAAGGACCAGAGAGGGAAACACCAGTTCTGCATCTAGGAGTGTTGAAGTGCCATCTGTACTATGTGTTACATCTGTTTGCCTCCAGAAAAGAGGAGGTGCGGCCAAACTATAAATAAATCAGTGTGGTACATGAAGACAATTGAGACTTTGATAAAACTAGTATTAATGACATTGGCTAGTGACAATTGCTGCATTTTTTTCAAAAATCAAAAAAACCCAACTCTTCTCTGTTAACCAAAAAAAAAAATCCCAGCAGCAAAAAAGTAATGTATTAATCTACAGCAAAGGAAACTGTTTAGGGAATGAATTAAAACATATTCTCCACAGGCACAAGGGGTAGAATGCAGTAAATATAAAAGCAACTGATGGGCACAGCATCATTTTCTGCTTACAGATAAGACCCCTATACCTTGAAGAAAGGGAGGCTATTTGGACTTAAACTACTTCTGTTCTTCCCTGCACAACAGTTTAATGAACAGATAGGCACATTTAACTGGCTCTGTATTCATAACAGTAAGTGCTCAACAGGCAGATGAAAGAGTTGGCAGACAAGATACAAAGCATAAAACTCTTACGTGATTACTAAAGCTGCTGCAGAACCAAGGCTGAAAGAAATACTCATGCTCCCAGAGAGAATTTGTATTCTAAGATGTTACTTTGCTTCCCGTAAGCATCCTAGAGCTGTTCCCATCATGACAAAAATGAGAAGGTTCAGAAGGCTTGGAATTAGACTGGAGGCTTATCAAAACCATCCAGTTTTTCTCAAAGCCTTTAAACAGCAGAAAAGATATACCTCTGGTAAGATTTCTGTATTATCGCTTTCAGAAATGAGAGGGAGAAAAAAAAATAGCCATCCCTCTTCTAAAGACTGGGATGAAAAATGGGATAACATGAACACTCAGGACAATTCTTTTGAAGTTTGGATCAAAAAAGGAATGAAGTCTTAGGGACAGGGGTAAAAGAAGGAAAGTTACTACTTTATCATATTGAGTTGCTCATCCTCAGCACTTCTGTGCATTTATTATGTGTCAGCAATCACAAATTACAAAAGTGTGATAAAACTAGCCATTCCTAGAAAGCACTTCTTACAGACAATGCTTAATTCAAAGATGTGGGATTTTTTCTTTTAATCATTGGCCGAAAAGGCAAAAACTCTAGTGAAACTGTCTCTGGTGAGCAGTCCAGATCAATATGAGGTGAACAGCTAGAATTAAATCAATAAAGGGAATAATTAATCCAAAGACACTTTTCTTTAAAGCAAAAAACCCCAGGTGATTCAAATTCCCTTGCAGGTACTTTCCTGCCTCACTGGAGTTGACTGGCCTCCACATGGCTTGAAGCTGATGAACCACTGTGCTATTAAAATGCCTGGTTGGTTGGTTGTTTTTGTTTTTTATTTTTTTTAAAAAGGAAGAATTATCCTGTGCAGCATTGCATTGTTATGTGAGTGGCCTTTGGGCACACAAGCCCCGTAGGAGACCCATGGGATACCCCAAGGCTCACTAGCAGACACCACTACTGGACTCTGCTCGGTTTCGCCTGCATCCGCAACACCGCACCCACCTCTACTTCAATGCTAATGTGTACAAAGACTAAAAATTGAAGTGTTACAAACCCAAGTGAGGGAGAAAAATATATGGGTCTCCGAGGACCACTCAAAGCAACACAAGTTTGGACAAAAAAAATCACATTTATAGAGAGACTGTCACTGGCAGAATGAAGGTGGCTGCTGGAGAGAGGTGAGCACATGTCACGCTATGTAGTAAGAGCAAGTTGTTATTGGCACAGGTTTAGAACAGTCATGTTACACAAGTGTGTCTAAGCTGCGGTGGCTTATGTAGCTTGTCCCAAACGAGTGCCAAAACCACCTATTTTCCCATCGTGCCTCTCCATGCATTTCATTTATTGCTTCCAACCTCAACGTCCAGCAGTCCAAATGGCAAAATCCTAGTGCTGCCGCTGCCTCTGGAACAGGAACACAGTAGCTGGCTGGCACAAACCCAGTGTGGGTCCAAATCAGAAGAAGCTGGACTTGGGCCAGCTGCAGAATAGGCAGCTTTTGGTGGGAGGAACAGTTTTCTAAGATTACACAGACTTCACTCTAGCTGAACCTCCAGTGGATGATGTATTACCACTTTCTCCAAACGTGAACTCCCTTAATGGAAAAGCGAGTCTCAGAATTACTAAAGGATTTGCTGAGTTAATGTTTTAGTAGTGCTTTTTTGTGCTATAGGAAATTAAGAGAATCTTCGGGGAAAAGAAAAAAAATCAAAAAGCCAATCCTGGGAATAAACACACTCAGCAAGGAGTAGGACAACCCTATCACAAAGATAAGTCAAGATGTCTGTTGAAAAGACTACTGTCAAAAACCCTACAGAGAAGAGTCCTGGTAAGACTGTTATTATTGCAAAAAACCCCACAATGATAAGTAATACATGCTGCACTAATGACTATTTTGCAAGGCCAGATTCCAACCCTACTATTTGAAGGGAAAAACCTTAAACAGGAGATTTAGAAACAGGCTCTTCCAACACATCCTCAAGCTAGTTTTCTAAGTAACGGCCCAGCCACCCTGGCAGCCTCTGGGCTTCAGCAGTCATCGCATCTTGCAATATCTTACCTCCACATGAAGTCCAAGGAAATAACTGCAGACCACAGACACCCTAAACTTGTCCCCTACATGACAGCTATTCATGGACCTCTGTAGCACCATGGCTGTATTTTAAAGCCTGACATTCTCACTGTATCTGAAATTGGAGGCTATTGAGCAAATTTCATAAAGATTTGTTCTTGCCAACTCTCCTTGGCATAATCTACATCTATGAAGCTATTTATATGTAAAGTCAGTTGGGAATTTTCTGTCTGTGTTTTTCAGCCAAATCAAAGATACATATTAAATATACATCCATGTCAATTTTAAGAAACATTGGGAAACCAGGACTTTGGGTTCCTACGCCAATAACCTAATTATACTCGCCCACATACAGCATTTTTCCTATTCATGACAAATAAAATAGCTAGCAAGCTTTAATCCCCTTCCTGAAATTTGTTGCGCAATGTTCCTGTCACCAGTGGTACTCTGGTCTTTCTTAGACATGACTATTTTAGAGACTAAACCACATACATTGTTAGAAAGTTATTACATATCTCTCAAATTTAAATCTCTAATTTTTGGGAACAGATGTTAAAAAAGGCTTACAAACTAGAATGGTATGTGGTGCTGTTTAGCATAAATCTTACATCCAATATCAATGAATATTGCATCACACTGCACCTGGGCCAGACAAGGTCTGAGCTGTAGGGGACAGACAAAAAACCCCACACAGGACTTGATTTGATCAAGTGTCTGGACCTTCCTTGGTGCAGCACTGAAGTTGTTACCAACACTGGTAACAGCCCCCCTTATCCTTTGTGCCACTCAGGTGTTTATGTCAGCGGGTCTGAAGTCCACCTGGAGAAATATAACAGCAACTAAACAATGACATAAATATCTAAAGGGTGAGTGCCAGGAGGATGGAGATGGACTCTTCTCAGGCTTGCCCAGTGACAGGACAAGGGGCAATGGCCACAAACCAGAAAACAGGAGGTTAAACCTAAACATAAGGAAAAATTTCTTTACTGTGAGGGTGCCCGAGCCCTGGCACAGGCTGCCCAGGGAGGTTGTGGAGTCTGCTTCTCTGGAGACATTCAAAACCCACCTGGACGCGTTCCTGTGTGACCTACTGCAGGTGATCCTGCTCTGGCAGGGGGGCTGGACTAGATGATTTTGAGACGTCCCTTCCAATCCCAACCATTTCGTGATTCTGTGATTTCTAGTAAATTGAATACTTACAGCTTTTAATTTAGCATTTTCAAGAAGTTAAATGCAGGTTACACTCTCCTTTCTAACTGAACTTCTAAAAGCGTCCTCACCACCACTGAGCAGTCATTACTATTTCCCTTTAAAATATACTGCCTGTATGACTGTATAGTGGGAATTGTCTAACATGTGAAGGACAGACATTTAATTTATATGTTTGTCAGACAAAAAATACAAATAATAAGCACCAACTTTTCAAAATTTTTTTTAAAAAGAATCTTGTCAGAGAAAGGAGCAGACGGGTCACTCTGCTGCTGTGACAAGACAGTCTAAATTCTCAGCTTTTTCAGTTTCTGTCATACAGTTGAGCTCCTATTTCTGGGTCAATACACTGAAGAGAGTCTGAGGTAAATATTAAGCCAATAACTGCAAGGTGAATAAAATCATTTTCTGAGACAATCTTTTACTTAAAGCTAATTGTTTCAGTACATTAATCACTTAGGCTTGAATTTCTATGCTGCTAGAAGCTTACTAGAAGAATCTAATAAATCCACATGATCAGACATGCCTTGCTCTATATAGTTCTATGTTAAATGACCAAGCCCTCTCATTCAGACAGCTATGGCTTTAACTTTAACAGAAATTTTCAAAAGAATTACGGTCACCTTAACAAAAGACATGTAAAAATAACTTTGTATATCTTTGTCATAGCAGTTCATCGTCACACACTATTTTTCAGCTTAAAGAGTTAATTTTAGAATAGTGAGGAGTGCATCTTGGTTTCTATCAAGATAAACCCTTGTGACATGTAGTGCATAGAAATAACTGAAAATGACAAAATTAATTTTGGAAAATGACATTCTCTAACATAGCTAATGGTGAGTAATTCCAGGTTGGGATTTACTAGATTTTATGTGAACCATAAACTATTTCTTGGTTTACAGCTGCATGGAATAATACTTTAATGTGACTGTGGCAGATTTCTCTCACAAAAAACTCATTCTAAAGAGATAACTATTACCTTAGGCTAGTAAAGAGCATCTCACTGTAGCAATCACATTGTAAGAAAACAAGCTTTTGATTAAGGCCATTACTGAAATAAAGACAGAACACATTTTAAACTCAGATTAGTTGGTGGTAATTTTCCATAAAGATATCATAATGGTTATATTTTCTATGGTTTTATTATTTTTATAGATGCATTTCACACAACAGTTAAGATCTCTTATTCATGGGCAATCTTCCACTCCTGATTTCCCCTCCCTGCATGCCTTCAGAAATGTGTCCGCCTTTACCAGGGGACCAAGGACTGAGCAGTTTTCCTTCCTTTCCATCCATGCTCTCCATGCACAGCTGAAGCCCGGCTCTATCAGTCTGCGCTAGCACTAATTTTTCAGCACCTCATATGAAACAATCAGTCAACTGCATTTCATAAGGATTCCTGTGAATGACCGAACTTCCCTCCCCTGTTCTTTCTTGTTTTCATCCACATACTTCATTTTCTACTGTCCTCACCTTAGATACAGTTTTCTATGTTATGGTCCCTTACTATTGGTGCACAAACAGCTGAGCCAGGATTACAGACTCCTCTTGACTTCGGACTCTGCCAAGAGTGTGAGAGCCCAGCATGAACAAGCAGTTCAGTGATCCAAAGTTCTTGTTGCCTAATCAGTCCTTTCACCCTAGCCAGGAGGCAGTCATGCCTCTGCTGTGGTTTTGCAAAAAACATGAATTATATGGCAGTACAATGAACTATTAATTACTAACCCAATTTGCAATGCTGGGAATCAAATCCCAAAGAATCTAAATGATCAAAGAAGAATCATAGGTTGCAAATTTTATTGCTGTATTTTTACTGGAACACAGTTTACTCCTCCTAAAATCATCTATATTAACACAATACTTGCATGGTCTGGAGCTGTTTAAACAAAACCTCATTCCACAATTCCACATTTCAAGGAAATTAGCCAAGTAATAAGACAAAGCATTTTCTTAAGAGTATTAGAAGAAGTAGGAAAAGTTTTGACAATTTAACTTTTGTCCCCAAAGCCTTAAACTTTGGAAATCAACCATATAGCATATTTCTTCTAGCTAACAAAAGACATTTGTAATGGATTTTACAATTAAATGAATGAAAACTGCTATAGACTCTTAGGGATATGTAAAGGATTCACTGTTATGTCAAAACTACTAAATTTCTTGTGCATTTAGCCACAGCCATTAGAGAAGAAATAACATTTTAAACTGTAAAAAAACCACTCATTCAGAAGATAAGGGCTTGATTTAACCTACAGAGTGAAATGTGAAAGTAATAAATCAGCTAAAAGGATGCATATAGCATAATGCACATGGAGCAATGGAAACAGCACATGGTTTCCGTTGTTATTTTCCACTCTACATCCTGTTGATGCATTGTTAAAATCACTGGAAGGAGACAAAAGCACAAACTTGCACTCATGTTGGCACGAGTGAGGTTTAAATAGATGAATTTATAGATTTTTTTGCTGACACCAGCCACAGCTTTCATAGAAGGAGCTTCAGAAAGGAAAGAATCTCCAAGAAAAATTTAGGCAACACCACACCATAATTGCAAAACAACATCCTCTGTGAATTCCGACTAAGTTTTGCCTTTGACCACCTCACTAAGCTTAATGTCCCTAACCCATAACTGGGAGGACAGTGTGAAAAAAGACCTGTTCTGAAGAAGACCAGAACAGACTATGTTTAACTACGAATGCTGCTGTTTTTTGGGGTTTTGGCTTTTCTTGTTTTTCTGCAGTGAACAGACAAAAATTTTTCCTCTGTTTCTTCTTTTATAATAGTTTATTCTTCTTGAGTGTTGTCAGTGGAGTCCCTCACACCGATAGGTCTCAAATTTTTTACCCTTCTCTGAAAACAGTTGCTTCAAGCTGCCCGAGGCCTCAGCAACTTGAAGCTTTTTTTCTGTAGTTCTGCACACTAGAATCTTTTGAACTGGACAAAGAAGAGCAAGCTTTGGATGGAATATCATTCCACTAGTCTTAACTTGGAGATCATAGTCCTACTGAAAGCAATGTTCCTGGTAGCAGGAACCTGCAATAAGATTCAAAGAGGTGACACTCCCCACTCAAACATGCCGAGAACACACTTCTGCCCAGTGCAGACAAATAAGGAACACAATGGATATAACTGACGAATTGACAACACAAAAGGAATCAGAAAAACATAGGAAAATGAAAGGACAGATAGGAAAGTAGAGTAACTCTGTAGGATCTAGCAGGGGCAATGAGTTGGCAGGTCAGACATATGGATCTAACCAGCGGCTTTAAACACCTACACAGGGATCTCAACACAAAGATCAAGATATGGTTCCCATCTTTAGACAGCTGTCAGTGCCAGGCAGACTTGCACAGACCTTTACAGTCCAGAAAATTCAATTCTCTGGTCCTTGAGCTCTTGTGCTTTTGCAGCTCATGCATCCCTAAAACTACAGACCCTGGGCTTTACCTGGCTGACTACTGGTAGTGTGTAGTGCAAAAGGGACAGAAAGAAACCAGAATATTATCAAGAGCTGCAAATACAGTCCACAAGATCTGGAAATCTGGAAATCTGTGGAGGATATGGCTAAAATCCCCATGAATAAATTCAACAAAATGCTCAAACTAAAAGACATACGCAGACTTTTTTACAAAACACACTCAGCTGTAATGATCTTACAAAAGATGCATACATGTGATGAAATGCTATAGCTGAAACTGAAAAAAATCCCGTAACATTAGTCTCTGTGTGCCGCTGTTAAGAGAGAGACAGGATTATTCTCTTTATTATAGTTTAATTAGCTGAAGGGCCCTACTCCCACATGCCCCCAGTGGAAGGAGAAGCAGCACAGAAAGTTAGGTATGTTCTTTCCTAGTTCCTATCTTAAATAGGTTTATAAGCCTCTTCATGTGTTATGCATACAGGATCAGTCTATCTAAATGTTCTGTTTATGCTCTCAGACACACTAAAAGCTAACAGAGCCTTGTTCCTAAGTGTCTAAACCATGACATTTAAGTTCTTCCGTGTTTCCAGTGCTTCAGAAAATCGTAGTTTTTCCTTATTACAGACCCAATATATTAGCATCACTTGAGAAATGCAGGACCAGACAGTAGACAAGGCACATATCCATGCTCTCTGCATATGAACTACATACTGAAAATACTGCAGGGTTCTTTCTACATAGACCAAAGATGAATTTTTCAATCACAGTAACTCGTCTCAGCAGAAACTACTCTTTAATGTGGAGGGACACCACTCCATAAGTATCATTTGAACTGATTGCCTTGATACCCTTAACAGAATCTCAACTTATACCATGTTCAGATGATCGGATCTCAAGGCATTAAAATGTGATTGTAAGGAGCACAGACAAAGAAAATGCGGTAAAACCAATGGAGTACTCACCTTTTACCTACAAAAGTAATTTCCAAGAAAACAAAGTGCCTGACAAGGAGACGGGATGCCCTGACAACTAAAAGATAAATTTTCCAGAAACTTCAGTGCTCGTATCTCTTCTGTATACAAGTCTAGAGCTTTACTGGATTTCTTGCACGCACGTGCTTATTTGTTTCTCTATTTACACTGTTTTTCCAGAATATACTATTAGATGAAGGGTCTTTATTTACCTGTAATTCCTTACAAAGGACAATGAAGAGAATTAAACTCATTGGAGTTTGTCAAACAAATCTATTTCCTGATCCGGAACTCTTCCTCATTAGTAGTATTTTTGCAGCGCAGTTTTAAATGAAGCAAGAGATGCTGCTCCATTTTTCTGTGGAAATACTATTTTGCAAGCCAATACATATAACGGACAATTTCTTAATACATTGTCCAAAAGCTCTTTTTCATTTCAAGTCACCTTTCTTAATCCCATTTCTCATATTACTTTCTCTGCTTCGTGTTGATACCCTTCAAGTGTTATCGAACGTCTCCTTTGTTGTCCTTTAACCACTCTGTATGTATTTAACCTAAAACTGTTCCTTATAAATCCAGGCTCCAAATACCTTCCTTGTGCATGTTGTTCTCCTCTCCATCTCTCCAGCTGTCAATATCTTTCTGCTAACAAGAGTTCAGCATCCTAAGCGACAGGAGACCTGTGCTTATTAGACTAAAATTGAATTGGTCTTTATTGTTGTCAAATCAGTGTTCTACATTCACGCATAATTTGCTGTCACCTACTACTTTTAAGTCTCTTCTGGCACTGCTGCTTTCCAAGGTTTCTCTCACTCACAGGAATCTGTGTCTTAAGATTATTTTCCCCTTGATAGGCTTGCACTAATTAATGTTTCTAAAATGCTTTTAAAATGGAAAGCACTATATAAATATTAAGTATCCTTATCTGTAATGGGAAATATGCTCCATTACTGTTGTCACACAAACTTCACATCAACACACTTTATGCATAGTGCTTGGTCATGGGTGCTTGATTTCCTAAAAAGCATTACTAACTGAATATGTTAATGGGAAATATTTATGTATAGGCTATGTACACATAAGAGCCGGGATGTGCATTGTATGTGTTACATACACAAAATATAGCTCAAATCACTCTGTTGTTTATCTATTTAATGTAAACAGAAACTTTGTCCAGTTCACAATTTTGAAAACTGGTATTTTACACCAATTTTCACTGTATAAACACTGTCTTACTGAATTATTGACTGCAACATGCAGTGCAGGGAATTGTTCGATACTAAGTGAAATTATATTTGGTAAGTTTAGACTGCTTAGGTATTAATTATTTTTTTAAAAAAACCCCAAACTAACAACCTGTACTTTTGCTACCTAGTATTTCATATATTCTAGTTTTGATACATATCATTTCAAATACTCTCTTCCACAAAGAAATGCAGAATATTTCTGTACACTTTAGCTCCCTTAAACCACAGGTAATTAAGAGGACTGCAAAGTGTTGTTATTGCAGATGACACTGTGTAACATCCATTCTCACATGCCTCACAGTGCCCTCAGCGACTCACAGTTCATAGTTTGAGGGTTTATAATACGAAGCACATGCCCAAGGGGCTGACGAGCACTGGGGAGACAAAGGAAGGAAACCAACACAGATAATTTGTAAAGCAGGCATTAAATAGGTTGCAAGGTTTGCTCTTCCAAAATGCTGTATTTTTCGGTCCCAGTCCAATAATCACGTACCACAGAAGTCAATATAATTATTCAGAGATTCCAAGTTTAAACTTGTGTTTACATATTTTGTTTGGTTGGGATCTGCACAGTCAGCAGGTCTGGCCTGCCATTTAGCTCAGGATTTTTTGAGTCTACCAACTTTCGACTCAGAAAGCTCAATGATAAATTTTCTGCAAAACTCAGTTCAAGGGGAGGTGGATGGCATACTTTCACTTCCACCTGTCATTTTTTCCAACAAACCTATTTACTACGGGTCATGTTATGAGGCATTTCACCGTACTCCCTCTTTTTCTGTACTAGTGTCTACCTCTAAAGTTCAGATCAAAGAAGAAAAAACAGCACTTAATAATCATCTTGCATTTTTGTATGACTGCTTTTTGAACTACACCAGGTGATGCTGTTACTGATTGATAGGTGTGTTCCCACTATCCCCTTCCACAAGTGGAGGCTGATACACCTGCGTTGTATTTGCTAAGCCATAGTTGCAGATAAACAGCCAGCAGACTGCTTAGTTTGGAAATTGTTTAGGCAGAACAGCACATGGCCAATGCACCCGTCATGCTACCACAAGACCAAAAGAGGTGTGTTTGCCTCCCTTATAAAACACAGAAGGGAGCCCTAAACTTGTATAAAATGTCTAGACGCTGGATAAACAGTCACCAAAGCTGGTGCTGCTGCTAGTTACTGAATTACCATGAAGATGAAGCTGTGCATTAATGTCAGTCACATTTAAGGATGAGAAGGAGGTTTAAGATAATCTTTGCCCTCCAGAGATCTGCATGGTCTTGAAGATGCAGCTGCAGGACTCTACTTGCTGAAGCAGACCTTCGTTGTCAACCTGCAAGTGATCCTCAACCCGGTACACTTCTTGACTCAAGAACATCTCCTAAGACTCCGCTGGAGTATTATTACTGTTTATAATAGTTAACACTGGTCTTCTCAGCAACATGACAAAATACAGCTCACTCAGTTGAAAAGGCATCCCCTTGCAGTTACAGTATGCTCATATAATACATGACACATCATCAGGAATTCGGGAGAGTCTGCACAGACACGAGAAACTTACGACAGATCAACAAAATGTAAATGAAAAGGGCATGTTTTACTGGGTACAGATAGCTTATTTCAGGGTTATGGTGCACTGTTTTAGGGTTTCACTCTGTTAGCTGGATCATGGAAGTTGAACCTACTTTATCTGTTTCAAGTTGATAACAACACTTTCAGTTGAATATTACCCTCCATGTTAAAATTGTTTCAGATTTTTGTTTCCTGGCCCGAAGAATATAAACCATGAAACACAGCTTTGCAGAAAAACTTTCTGTACTCTCAGGAAGACACAAACAATTTTTATTTATACCATTGTTCATAGAAAAAGGTAACTGGAAAGATGCTAAGGAACACCATAGTTGGTTTGCAAGGGATTTCTGTGAAAGACATGTTTGAGGTGATTGTAGAACCCTCAGTAAACATGCTGGAAAATTCGCCGCCATTTTCAAAATGTGATGCTGCTACACAAACCAAATGCTCCTACTGGTAGCAATTGCCATCCCATGTAATGTCGACCTCCTACTTTCTGTACTGTGGGAAATATTTATAAAAAAAGACAACCCTAACGTGAAAGAAAAACACCTGTTGTGCCAGAAGGAGCAGGTCTAAAAGACATAGAAACCAGGACACACTTAACAGAATTTTCTAAGATTTCACACAGGAAAGCCTGTTCTCTGGCTGTAAACCAGCTGGGGTTCTTGCTTGAAAATGGCTGACCAATCTTTAATCGAATTGTCTGGTAGGCATCTATGACAGAGAAATATTCAAAAGAACTAGGAAAGGAGTATCAGATCCATTTACACCAATGACCTAAGTAAAATCTTGAACTGAGCTTTAAAGACATAAAAAGTGAACAAATGCACTATTTCATTCTGGTCATATTCCAAGTTACAGAGGCATAAACAGATAAATATGGCAGTAAAATCTGTTTACTCTTACTGCACAGTATGCTGTTAGGAATGACCAATTTCTCCCCACAACATTTTTAAAAGAATAATTTGTTCCTAGTCAAAAAGCCTGTATGCCAAGTTTCAGCAGAGAGTACAATTTTTACAGTGGAGTTATAAATTTTTGAAAAGTGAGTTCTATGTACTCACACACACTTAACCATTACGAGGGCAGCAGGTGCCACTATAACAAATGATGTAAAGTTCAATTTAAACATCAGAGAACATACTGAAATACTTTGAAAATTGCCACAGGTCACTAACATTTTATATGAAAGAAAAAAAAAAAGAAACCCCAAACTTCCTCTCCCTAACATTTAATTCTTCCCCCCACAAGGCAAAGTAAAGAAAACACAGACACAGATTGTAATTAACAGAACTGTGGTTTTACAGCTAAACATGGGCCAAGAAGAGAAAAGTTAACAAACCATTAGACAACATACATTTCTCTATGAGAACTGTAGCAATCTGCAAAATAGCTCAGGATACATGACCATGAGGTCAACTGTTTTCAGTAGATTATTGTGTGCATAAGCATCTTTACCTCATGGGCAAGGCATGTAGCATAACACAGGAATATTCTGGCAATTTCAAATCAATTAAATTTGCTTTCTATGTTATTTAAACAAACACAGGAAGTAAGGTCACTAATCACAGTTATGATTTAAATATGAAGAAAAAAATCAAACGTATTCTCTCACTCCACCTTCTTCCATTTTTCTGCAAGTGACCATGGTTTCCATAGCAGCTATACTGTTTACAACACAATGACCTCTCTCCCCTCCTTGCTCAGACTCCTTGATGTTACAAAGCTCTTCAACACCTACTTAACTTCAAAGCTAGAGGATGCCTATGGGAGCCTGCTACCCTGTGTAGATGCTTTGCTCAGTTCAGGGTCAAAAAGGGAAGACACCGTGTAACCTGAAGGAAAAGAAGGAATGCAATCATCTACTCGGGGTTGGACTAGACGACCTTTAAAGGTCCCTTCCAACTCAAAACATTCTATGATTCTGAGATTCTGCGATAGTCACTTAAGGATAGTCCTCCTTTCCCAGATTGTCCTTCCACTAAAGTGGTCAATTTTCAACGTTACCTCCAGGTCTCACATGGGTTTCACACTCCTCCTAAGACAGTATTTTTTCAGGGTTCTACCTGGTAGCACTCAAGTCCCACCAGTGTTGCACACTGATCAATGTTCTACTTTACAGATGGTTGCCACCTCAAGCTTGCAAGACCAAGTTTCATCTCCAGCCTGAGGCACACCCTGAAGTTCATGGGAGCTGTAGAGAGCTGGGACATGAGCGTGACATCTCCAGATGATGGCCCAGACCACACAGCTATCCCCTTTAACTGGACATTCAAGCTCTGCTCTGTAGCAACACATCCTGCACTGCAAAACCATCTGATGGAGATGCCTAAGGAACAGGATAGTGCTTTTGCTACAACTGGTGTGGCAACTTGTAAGTAACAGCACACAAGCCACAAGGGCAGCAATTTTAACTCACGTGACTCGTAACAGCAGAAACAATAATGAATCAGCAACGAGTTCAGACATCAGAGGTTTTTAGCAGCATTGGCAAAACTTAATACGGGAGGTTTACATGGAAGTTCCAGTTTTTAGTTTTCTAAGAAAGAGAAAAACACAGTCTATGGGGAGATTGGGTGTGGGATTGGAAGTGGGCAGTGGCTGAGTGGCTGCTTTTTCTGCTCCTTCCTCAGTTTACTCAGGGCTGCTGAGCACCCTCAGCACACGGCTGTCAGGAACCAAAGACAGGAACCTCTTTGTCTCAGGAACCTCTTTATCTCAGGCAGCTTCATCATCCACAGCGGTAGCTGCTGCTCGTGGTAC
>NW_009705635.1:14344-20781 GCF_000703405.1 Apaloderma vittatum | reverse complement strand
CTTCGTGCAGCAGGATCTGCAGGGAATCGCCCAAATCCAGCTGCAAATACTGTTGGAATAATCAATCTCATCTCCTCTGTCCTAGAAAAAGCAATCCATAACTTTCAATAGCAATGTCCTAAGCAGCTGCCTGCTTCACCTGTGCCTGAAGCTAAAGGACATTTAAGCTCTTCCTCTTCTTGAAATGAACATTTTAATCTGAGGAAGAATATTATCTGTTAGACAATTTTTGTGGGTTTTTTGCTTCATCATAACAACTCTGGCCCTCATTCAACAATGCACTTAAGCACGTGCTTAATTTTAAGTAGATGAATAGGTCTGTTGAAAAAATGCTCCAGTTACGCATAAAATCGATAATGTGCTCCAGTGTTTTGAATTAGGCTTTAATTGCAGGAAAATTTTAAAGCCATATTGTATAACACTTAAACATCCACCCATAAGCAAGTTTATGCTTTCACCTAAAAAAAAAAAAAGAAGTTATAATATTGCTCTCTGCAAGAGCCAAAGTATAGTGTTAAAGATCCCTAGGATGAAACCAGTATTATCTTGCAATGTAAAAAATGTACTGTAAAAAATGATCTGTGATTTTTCTACTAATCTTTGCTGTCACAGACAAAAGAGATTTTTTTCATCGGTCTCTGTAAGTCAGATTATATAGTTTAGAAATACCAGTACAGTTAGGGTCTTTTTTGCTAACTTGTTCTATTTGCAAATCCCAAATGCAGTAATTCATGTAATCACAATTCCAGACTATGCTGATGTCAGCGCCTCTTACATGCTTTATAGTAGACCTACTTTTTTTAAAGTGGGAAATTATAATTCCTTATATCACTATCCCCCCCACCTACTTAAAACAAGAAAAACAAATTTCAGTTTTATCGTGAAATATCCCAACTAAATTTCTGAAATGGCAAATAGGCAGAACAGGAATGAACACGGAATATGCATGCCTCTCTTCCCTCCTCATGAAGGAACCGCCTAACGGGTTAAATTTACAAAGAAAGGAGATTTGCCCTGGTCTGAAAAGTACCATTCCATTCAGTAGTGCTTGCCATGGTGTATTTAATGTATACTTGTGAAATGACAGACAAAAGTCTTGCAGAAATGTTATGCCAAATCTGGAAACCTGGAGCACTGCAGCATATTAGTGATATGTTGCACAGTGAGATAAACCCAGAGGTGCGCAGAATAGAGACGTCTTTGCAAGGAACCTTCCTAGACGTGAAGGCAATCTATAATGAGGATCAGGACAAATATGAACTATTGATGACAAAGGATGAACTTCAGCACTAGCATGAAAAAATATGAATTTGTCATGAAACATTAAGCACATGACTGAAATCAGAGAACAAGAGGGGCTGTGAACTTCTCAAATTCAGGAAGATGATTGGTATTCAGACCCAGCCTCCAGCTGCCTTAAAGCCACTGCTTCTCTCTTATTGCCGATTAAAATTGTGTGTCTGGTTTCTGATGAGGTCCTGACCAAGGAGCATCATCTGTGCCAGTCACAGAAAAATATTTATGGGGTAGTTGATAGGAAAAGCACACAGCAAGAGGAAGGGATAAAGAGGCCAGAAGACATTTCTCTCTGCAGCTGTCAGTAGGAGGCTGCACACCAAAAACATGCTCCAAGAAGTTTTTGCAGTGTTTTTTTTTTTCTCAAGAGACATGGATACAATGATACCTATTCAGTAGCCTGCACCTCAGAAAACAGAGAATCATAGTTCTCTACTTCTGTGTGCAGTTCTGTGTTCACATATATTGTCAAACAGCAAATGAGACAGAGAATAGAGTTTCTGTAACAAAAAAGAATTGTATCTGTTGGGAATCCCAACATCTTAAAAATGCCAAACTTTTATTCATAGCATCTATGTAGTACAACTTTTCAAAAGATAAATATTTTATCAGCCTGAATCAATACTGGACTTTCTCATCAAACACTGCAGCATTTTACTCCTACAGGATTGCCCGAGAACTATCGTTTGAAACTACTGCCATCATATAAATCAATTTCTTTATTATTAATAACAAGAATTTTCCTTGCCATTGCAGTGGGAACAGTGTTCATCTATCGATCTCACCTAAAGCAAGTCCAGTATAGTAATGTAACTAACCTGTGTTGCCATCTTTGCAAAGTCTCCACAAATAAAAAACACCCAACATTTCTACTCACGGGCTGTACCTCTAGACTACCTAATTTCTCTCCTGTGTATTACAAAAGTCTTTTCAGTGACACTTGAATACGGGAGACATGCAACAATGCTAGTTTTCTTTTACTTGTACTAGTCCATTTTATGTTTTCAAATCAAGCAGGACAGCACAAACACTGCCCAGGGTAAAAGGGCGGCAACCTATCAGGATTTGATAGTGCTAAAGAATTTTTTAAGTGTATGTCAAATAAAAGACATTGATGGTATGACTGTAAAACAATCTTATCAATTAATTATTTTAAAATTTAAGCAGGTATAGTATTTTTCCCTCAAAAAAAACCATTAAAAGCAAACCAATCAGATTACAGGGAGCAAATATAATACCAAGTAGCTATCATTTGGGAAAAAAAAAATCACAATAGGACATTTCAACATATTTTTGTGATTTCTGTCTCTTTTGAACTGCACATGCTTTATAACAGATGTGATTGTACCAGTGTCTTCCTTAGACGATGTCAAAATGACAAGCTGTTGCAGTCAGAAAGCAATGAAGAGGAGATGTCTTTATTTTCTGTGTTCAAGAACGAACAGAAAATGGCATAGGTTTTGATATAGGCATATGGTTGGTTGACTTAGATTTGAACCACGATCATGTAGAAGAGTACAGTCTCTGACACTGCATGTGGTGCCACAGCAGTCATTGCAGAACAAGACCACTATGGCTGGCTCTTTTGCTTGACAGAGTATAAAATCAGAGAGTGGGGACAAAGGGAAGCACAATAAATTGGAGTGACACTATTAGTCACAGTCTCGTATTTCATTAATGTTATGGCTTGCATGGCTGAGTAATTTTCATGCACATAGGAAGGACTAACATCTTAATTTCATCCTGAATCAGTTATCGATTTATCTTGTACTGGCGTCCTCCCACCATTCTCTTCAATAAACTCTACATATGGCAGTGGTGGTGGGGAAAAGCAAATTTAATAGTGGTTGGCTCATGTGACGCTGAACATTATTTTCTCTGATTTAGGCCAGTCATAGAATCACAGAATGGACTAGGCTGGAAGGGACCTTAGAGATCATCTAGTCCAACCTCCCTGTCATGGGCAGGGATGCCTCTCAACTAGATCAGGCTACTCAAGGCTCTCTCCAACTTGGCCTTGAACACCTCCAGGGAGGTGGCAGCCAAAACGTCTCTGGTATTGTACAGTGCAATGATTAGACATAGCAACATTTATGCATGCTAAAACTCAAAGTAACAGAAGAATAGCAGGACTATTCAACATAACTGCAAAACCACAACACATATGCAGTAACTGCAAGGCAACCAAAACACCTACTCTACTGTATGACTTAACTGTTATTATTAAAAGATTCTTCAAATTTCTGCTCATCACTATGCAGCAAAATCAAAATAACAGATACTAAAATGCAATCATGTCTGCAAGTGGATGAGAATTTTGAAAGTGGTATTTTTTACCCTCTCGTTTGAAGAATAAATAGATTTTCATCATTGCATGTAAACCAGCCTGTCTTACTGAAGCAAATTCTGTGCAAAATTGTTTGCTTGTCTTAAGACTTGACAGTGATTTAAAAGCTTCAAAGCAATATGGCTTTCCAATAACCTTTCTCCAGCTAAGCAACATAATCACAAAAATGCCCCAACAATTTTTGCTACATAACCATTCAAAGTAAACATTCAGGCAATTCTAATTCACTTTTTACTTTGGCAACGCCTGAAAGAAGATGAACTGGTAGAGATTTGAAAAATTAATGTCTCCAATTGATAGCTTTTTTAAATGAAGCTACAGTTTATTGCAATGCAATAATGGTTTGAGTTTTCTATACATGGCATTAAGATGCCTGATTGTAAAAACGCAAAATTGCATAGGATACACAAAGACTGATGAGCATTGGCTTTAAGGTGGACTTCTCTTTTGTTATAAATAGTTTGCCATGGACATATAACTGCATCAGTTCAACTGTGCATCCTACACTGATGAAAACTCTTTGCAGCATTGCCATACTTTCATCGATTTACAAACTGAGAGTAGATTTACATGAAGTCAGATTAAAAAATTCTAAGTCTTTTTTCCAAAGTGGCTCTTTTATAGTTGTGCAGTGAGATGATACTCTTCCCCTACCTGCCCATGACATTGTGCTTTTTTTCTCACCATTTTTGTCTTTGGCCATTAAGTTCACTGCGGTCTAAAGTTTCGCATTGCTCAGACCTAGAAGTTCTCCATCTCACAAAAAAATCCAGTGTTTAATTTCTCTGAACTGTAACACATAAGCGCTTCTGAGATTAATTCATCTCTTCACTGAAGACTTCACTGAAACTTAATTCATCTCCCAACTTTGGCCCTGTGTAGTTGTTTTCACTTCTTTACCTTTGTTGTAAACAAAGCAGCTTTAGTTGCAGCACTTCTAGGGTCGGCATGGAAAGACTTCACCAAGGAGGACAATGAATATGTGGTAGTTACAGAAGTTCTTATTCTCTCCACTACTCTCTGCCTTCCCTCAAAAATGTATTGTAGCACTATCTATTACTGTATAACAACTACAAAAAAGTGAGTGTTTCTAGCACAAAGGAAATATACATTTTCTTACAATTTGTTTTCTGATAAGGAGAAAATGGTGGGGAGACATTTCCAAATTTGTTTACAATTATTTGGAAAGCAGTATTAGTATTAAGGTAACAGTTGCCAGATTTTTTACTTCAAGAATAAGATCTTTTGAAAAATCTACACCTACTTAAGATGGCATCTTTCTGTAAAGTGACTTGGTAGGGTAGGTCATAAACCACAGGATTCAAATTCCCAAAGGCATTATTATTTGTAGTACATGAAGTGAAAAAAACAGTAAACTCCAAAATAGCCTTTCCCGCACTAAGAAAATTCATCCCTTATACGACTATTTAATATTTATAAATGTAATTTGAGTTAAAATGATAAAATACAATTTAAAACCAGTGCAGTTTCTCTCATTCTTCTCTTTCCTGTGTTTTACTCTATAACCCTCTGCATGCATAACAATTCAATGGGGAATTTCGCAAATGTTGACACCCAGGTGTAATGCTACACCAAGGAGTTCAGTTAAAGTCTGAGGAGACTGGTAAAGAAAAGAGTATCCCAGGAGACCAGTTTAGATTGAAGAATGTAGACAGGGTGTTTAGCGGGTGCTGCACGTTGAATACAAAACCAGTCTGATATTTACATTGGTTTTGTAGTGTCTTTCCTAGCAGTAGAGATGGATTTTATGAACTAAGAGAGCCAAATTCAATGTTAGTTAAAAATACATCGGCTTGCTTTCAGAAGCTCTACATATTTAAGAGTAAAATATAAATGCCTATTGTTACTGTTTTCCAATAAACACACACCCTTTAAGAGAGATCTGTTACCACACAACTTTTGTCATACTCTTCTTTTAAATCAATACCAAACTTTTGAAACCTGTTTTGAAGTATGTTTACTCATGCAGAATAAAAGGGGATATTCTCACAGAATTATACTGTGAGAGACTGTGAGAAGCTTGATGAACAACCAGCTTAATGTGTCTTGCAACACAGATTTCAGATGACTAGGTGAGAGAATACACTGGGTTTATTTCCAAGTGCTTACCACTGACCATGAACCCAGTTTAACCAACAGCAGCACAAGAACAACAAAAATCCACTCAATTCCCACTGAGATTCTCAGTGTGACCAGGTTTTCAGAAGGCTTGAGAAGGTTCAGAAGAGTTCTTCATGTACTCTCTCATGAGAATTGCTTCTGTTGACATTTCAGTAGATGACAAACTATAAAATAGAGGTTCATTTATGTATACCAAATTTTTTAAGTAGCTGGCCGTGATTCTTCGCCGCAGAGATTTACATTAGCAGTGCATCTTCCATTACGCTCAGCATTCCTTGTGCTATTTGAGAAACTAATGGCAGAGTGGAAATGTATTTTAAAAAGCAGATGAGACTAGAACAAAGAACCACCTCACTGGTTTGCTAGAGGTGATGGCGCAGGAATACGTGGTCATCGTAGCCATGGGTATGGTGGGTGCTGAGAAGCAGCTGAGATCTTCCCGTACAAACAGCGTCTTTCTTCCCTCTGATAAACCAACATTGTGCCACTCAGGGTGCAGGAGCTACCTACGCGACACCCAAGCATGTGTTACACCCACGGCAAACAAGAAGTGAAATACTCGCATTGTTTATACATGTTTAACCAAATGACTCACTGTATCCTACAGAGGATAGTAGGTGAACAGAGTTTCTCTATGCTTAAGAGCTTGCAG
>NW_009705635.1:6261-14313 GCF_000703405.1 Apaloderma vittatum | reverse complement strand
AGGGAAAACAAGCAAGTAAATCACAAAAGGAAAAAGAAGTTGTAGCATTTAGATAATGAAACAATTATCCACTTCAGAATAATGAGAAAAACACCTTCCACAAGGGAGCTTTTTTTCTTTAATTTGTTTTTTTTCCTCTGGAAATATGCTACAGTGTATATCCCTTTTATCCTGTCCCTTAGTTATTTTAAGGGCTACAGATGATTCTGCTGTGAAACAAAACCAAAATACAGTATTTTGGAGAGCACCAGAAAAGAAATTTAAAAAATGCATAGCCTTCTGCCTTGAGCCTGTATAAACACACTTAAAGTCAAGAAATTCAATGCTGTTCATGTGAATCATATACGGAGGTCTCCAGTGCCTCTGAATTTTATGAGCTGTCACTCATTCCAGTCCCAAAGGTACCCCTACTAAATACAAGCTTAATGACCCTAGAAAGTACGGTTTCAGAATCTGAATCTACAAAAACATATATTTAAAGCATAAAGGTAATAGAACCTATATAAGAAAAAATCTTGGTGTTTCCTTATTAAATAATATTTCTATGCCCTTGGATAAGGGCAGTCTTTGTATATACTGAAATATACGTTTTGGTCTTGAAAGGATGAAAATGATGCTCAAAGACATCTGCAGACAGTGGATGATAACACCTTAAGACAATGAGATTGCAGAATACTTGGACTGTTTTATTCCCACTTTAATCTCTTATAATACATAATGTCTCCCATTTCATTGTACTTGAACCCTTGCAGTAAGCCAGAAAAATTTATGGTATTGGGCAACTTTATGTACTATCTTAGATAAAGCTTTCACAACCTCACTCTATCTCAGACTTTGAATTTATGTTGCATTTTTCCTTCACATTAGAGATGGAGATAATCTGCAAAATCTGTTCACTGCTCTGAAATTCAGTGTGCATATGTGAGCTGTTAAAGATACCACAAAGAAGCCAAGTTAAATTACAGATATTGACCCTGTCTTTTTTTCAAGGGACTCACAGAGTGAAGAAATGAAATATTAATAATGCTTTGTAGGGCAATGATCAAAGAAATAAAATAGTCCACCAGAAATGGAGAGAGAACAAATGGCTATATCTACTGTGTTAATGAGTCTGGCAGCGGAAAATTAACTGGGTAACAGGTGTATAACATTGTGAAGAACTTTTATCTCTGCTTGCCATGAGTAGCACTGGAACTGTTAGAAATAAAATTAAAATGGCCTGGAAAATGTATTATCTGCTTGCCTCACTGTTACAGCTGTATTTTAAAGTTTACTTGGAAGATTCAGGTCAGAGGATTCAGCTGATATAAATTAACATACTCCTCAACTTCACTGATTTACATAAGCTAAAGTATCAGATCAAGCACGGAAGTATAAATAAAAAGAGCCTTCTTCTGAAAGATCAAAATGCCCTGTGCTACCAGCACAGCAACTTTAAAAATTAAATGACCTGTGCAGACTGACCTGAATTTTGTAAACATTTGCATTTAATCTAACACACTCCATACTATCTTTCACCTCATGTGCAAATATAAAATATTAGCACAAACTGTCATTGTTGCACTACTCCTTAATATATTACATGTAAAGGCATTGTTAGGTTGGTATAAAGCTATTTGAAATTCTTATACACTCAAAAATACTTTTATTACAAAAGTTAGAAGTAATCTACTTTCGCAGAAGTTTCAACTAATAAAACCTATGGGAAAAGCAGGTATCTTTGATGACAAAACCATAACTATAGCAGCTGATACAGTTCCTGAACCTGATGAAAATACATTCCCTTATGCTGATGTGCGTAATATTATACTTGACAAATATAAGAGTCACTTCCTAGCATGGACAGCACAGGAAAAGCTTGATATGAAGATTTCTTGCCTATTGAAACATGTAATAAAAAGTATTTGCACAAAGACAGTCAGGTTTGCAATTGCAATACTAAATTCACTCAGTAAAAGATTCTCTGCAGTGCTCCTCGAAAGAGCTGATCTCCCCAACATCAGACCAACGTGGCAGGTATGCGTATAAGAGGGTCACCATCACAAATGCTTTTTCACGCACTTTTTGGCAACCACAGCAGAGGACAAGGTAGTATTAACTGTGTCAGACCATTTTGCAGAAGGAATTTAATCCTGAATATTATTTAATTTTAATCTACACCTTGCATCTTCTTTAAGTTAAATTCATTTTATCAAAGCATTTTAAGTATACTAAATATTTAGAGGTCAGCTATGTTAATTGTGTATGCAAGTGTATTTCGCAGTAAGATTGTGTGCTGTAACTTAAATACTATAGACAACCATATTAATTATTAATTGTTCAGTGAATGTGTAAAAATCGTATTCTCTAATGAATCCACTAGATTAGTAGCACTGCTAATGCTTTTTGTTTTGTATTCTTAGATAACTCTCACCAAGTCCTATTGATTTGCTGATATGTAAAATTTATCTTTTTTTTTGCTTCTCTTATTCCATTCCCCCTCCTTAACCTAAAATAGAGTTTTGTATATCTTGGGAAGTATGTGAAATATGACATAAAAAAATACAGGTCAGAAAAAGAAAATACTCCTTTTCAGATGTTGTGTGTTGTGCTTTTAGACTTTATTCCAGGCAATATGAATTGAATGAGTACAGGTTTTAGCCACAAAGATATCACTAGCTCTTACTTCCCAGTCTTTTGATTTTGATACAAAAGACAGCAAACAAAAAACCATGAGTGTATTTTATTTTTTTAGCATCTAGGAGAGCATGTTCTTAAGTTTTGAACATGGAACGTGGCTCTGAGGAATGACCCCGCTAGGAATTGAGGGAAAAGTACCAATAACCTCTAGGGAGATTTTTCAGAGACTTCACTAATAAAGAATAAGAATAATTCAGGGTAAGCACATGGCTTGTCAGTGCATGTCTGCTAAGACATGTTGTTTCTCAGGGTACTATATTTGTATCAGAAAATTCTGAAACAGATGAAGATGAAAATATTCATAGAATCGTTTTGGCTGGAAAAAAAACACTTTAGGATCACTGAGTCCAAGCTAGCACTGACAGGTCCACCACTAAACCACATCCCTGTGCATCACATCTACAGGTCTTTTAATTACTACCAGGGATGGTGAGTCCACCACTTCCCCCAGGGCAGCCTGGTCCAACGCTTATCTTTACAATTTGTGTCTTTCCTGAAGAGTATCAATCCAGTATCATACAGCACAATCAAAGTTTGTCTAAATTCAGAAATATGAACTAAATAGCACCTCCTGGTCCTTATTAACACACACAATCAATTCCTTATGAGAACTCTACAGTTTCCTTGCTAATGTTTTGAGTTTTAAAAAATTGCAATTAACTTGTCAACAATGAAGTCTGCAAGCTAACGCTGCAGCGTGAGAAAGTCACAGGCCAATCCGGGGGAGATGGATGGAGAGAGTCCAGTGTTCCAGCAGTTCAGGTTGTGAAAATCAGGCTAATGTTAGTGGTGAGAGCAGAAGGGAATGCATGCTAGCTCTCAGCTCCATCAGGAGCATAAGGATTGAGATGTGACCCGTGATACACAATTTCACCTTCCCTTCCATACTCCTCCTTTGCAGGCAAGCTATTTCATAAATACTGACTTAAAAAAATATAACAGCCATTTTCCTCACTGAAATTCAATCACTGCTGGCATAACACCACGGGACAGTGAAACACTCGCTATTTATAACATCTAGAAGTAATCTAATATCATTAGGTATTCAAATACATGCCTTCAGCTACAGCATTTCCCTAAAGCATTCAATCCTTTTTAATACCCACACTCGCTATTTATAACATCTAGAAGTAATCTAATATCATTAGGTATTCAAATACATGCCTTCAGCTACATTTCCCTAAAGCATTCAATCCTTTCTAATACCCATTTTTTGTGGTAGCGGTTAAAAAATGTACCTTCTACTTGATTAAGAGAACCATTTCACTCCCTAAAGGCATCAGATGTTACCTGTCAGGCATGGAGACAAGAATTGAGCCTTGTTTCACAGAATAAATATTAAAAACACTAGACAAAATCAGTGTCACTGCACTAAGCTGATGAAACACAGCATTTGAGAAACGCAGCTCTGGTTAAAAGCTGCTGGCTAAGACTTAATCCAGGAAACAGCAAAACCAATGCACACACCCAGAAAGAAACCCCCAAACCCCCAACAAAACAAAAAAAGAATCCCAGCAAGCTGCTTGGAAAGGCTTTTAGAAGTTGATAAAAGCTATCAGCAAAGGCTTGTGTTCTCTCATAGTTAAAGGAGTAGACAGACTGGGAGTCACTGTGTCTAACCTTTCCAAACAGAGAGATTCAGTGTTGTTTTTAAGTGCTGACATAAGGTGAAGGCGGCAGCAGAAGGGGCCTTCTGTACACACTAAAGGAAGAAAAAAATCTGTTTATAATTATTACTTTTATGGGACCGGTAATGTTATGCCTGATAAGTAATTAAGAAAAAAATAAAAGAAACAAATGAGGAACTCTGTATCTCCTGTGCTGTAGGTCTGGGGTTTCCGAGGGGGTGAAAAATGAGTCAGACCATGACTCAAAGAGCTGTCATGCAGGCACAGGGGAAGTGAGAGCCACCTTCTGTCTTACCCTCAAAGTGGGTGATCTGGTCTTGCAGTGCTGTAACATTAGTCATGAGATGGCAATAAATTCATGGAACACTTAAGAACTTCTCACCATAAGCACATAAAGCCATAGAAATAGAACAAATATAAAAGGGCAAGAAGGAGCAACCATGCCGATGCTCTTGCATGACACAGGCCTTTTTCAAAGGACTACCTCGCCTTCACATGGAAGAACAGTGAGCAGGATGCACCTCCAAACCTGATCACAGCCTTTGAACCAGATGTGGATGATGTTTCAGCCTGGCTCTGGATACACCAGATGAGTAACTTCACACTTCGCAAGCTTCTACGGTTCCAAGAGAATCATCAGCTGGATCCTTATACTTAGTTCAACAGATCATATCCATCACTGGGTGTAAAGCCTTGCAATTCCAGCGTGAATCTTCATTTATTTTAAAATTAACATCGCTTCTGTGTCTTAACGTTTCCAAGTAAGGCAACTACAGCACGGTGGGGAGACTATATTCCTTCCACCTATGGAGCACAGCTCAAAGGCATTAAACACAGTTCAGAGATTCACATGTTCACAAGATTAACACTAGAAAAATTAAGCACTATTGCAAAATACGTCCTGTTGCAGCCCAAGGACTTGTCTGCTGTGAATAATTTCTGGATCTTGGCAGGAACACAGTTTAATTTGTTTCTGCAAAACTTTGTTTACTTGCAGTTTCTTCTTACCAATCAACAAGCTCTTTTGAGCCACCATTTCCAACACTGTTAAAACATAAGACATAAACCTGAAAAGCAACTAGTGTATGGCTTCTTCATGGTTTTCCTCTTGAGGGCATATAGAAAACACAGAATTTACAGATTATAAATATACTCAACATTAAATTATAGACTGAGAGCTATCTATCAAAAAAAATGGTCAGGAAAACAATGAAATAAATTAAACGCTTTTAACTCTACACTCTTACTGTAAGAGGAAAATAGTCCTTATGGTAGAAGTAAATAAAACAAGTCAATATAAACTGTATGCAGATAAATTTCTGCTAGGTACGAAGACTTCAACTTGTCAGTTATAGACTTACTTGAAACACTGAAAAAAAATTTCCACAAAGATTTTCAAGGGAAAAAAATAAGAGTCCTGGAAGGAGTATCTAAATATTGCAGTAAGATAGGACTGTAAACGAATGCACAGCTGCAGACTGAAAGTTACAGACTTAATTATGCATGATTGCTTAGTATTGATTTTGTTCCTAAAGTAGCATCATCATCAGTAAAAAGTGAAGCAACACTTATGGTACCTGTAACAATAAAATTGTTTGCTGTATGTCACAGAACATGAATTTAAGACAAATTTAAAAATCATTCATTAGTAAAGAAAAAATATGCTTTCCAGAATATTTTCTGGTTTCGGAAACATATCTAGTTGTAACTTTCTTTTCCCTCTCCACCACCTGCTTTTCTCCTTAATCCAGTAAGATACACGGCAACTTTCTAACACTCAGACTTGAAGTATATAGAAATAAATGTGATAGAACAAAATGAAATTACTAGAATTTCCATCCAGGATACACAAGATGGTTATGCCTAACTGTGTTAGTTTCAGATGAAAGTAATGTGAGAAAACCTGTTATATTTTTCTTTGTAGAAAGGTAGCCTTTGTCTCCCAAAGAGACAAAACTCCCTGAAAACTAATCGTCTGGCAAAGATAAAAAACATAAGGATTTCTACTGCCCACAACTTTAGATGAAGCTCTATTGAGAGTGCTTAACCAGCAAAAGGAAAGGAAGGGCAATGCAAAAGCCGGAAAAAAGGAAATAGTGTGTTATCAAAGGACTATTAATTGCTCCCCAAGTAAGAGCAAGTGATGATCTTCTTCCTTTATTTACTTGGACTTTCAGCTGTCTAATCAAAGAAATGTTGTGCTGGCTGTGCTGAAAGAAAACTGTACCTTTTGTTTCAGTTATTGCCCACTAGACCTTAAGGGCTCTCGTTGCATTGGTTTTATAGCTCACTACGGCACTTCAGAGAAGAAAACAAGCAGCAGACAGTTCCCAATGTCAGCTTATATGGCCAGTAAACAGGAACAAGATTACAGAGCACCACGCAGCTCATGGAAGATTTGCGGCTGTTCTGACTTGCTTGGTCTTTTCTCCACAACTGAAAATCCTTGTTGCCATGAATTTTCTGCATTTGGAAATTCAACTTTCTAACTACAAGTAGCTTTAATATTCAAGCCAGTGGATCAAAAAAGCTAAACCCAAATATCCCCATTCGGTCCCCATGTGTTGCCTGATCCAGTTGAGAGGCGTCCCTGCCCATGACAGGGAGGTTGGATTAAATGATCTCTAAGGTCCCTTCCAGCCCAAGCCGTTCTATGATTCTGTGATTCTATGATCTTTCTACATGGGAGCCTTAGATAGATTACAGGTTTTGGGGACTTGCATCTCCTGCTCTCAGAGCAAAGCAGTTCAGCATGAACTACACTTCCAGCAGCCCTCTTGCAGCCAGTACCTGACTAAATAAATCAAAAATGGTTTCTTACTGCCCTGCAGACCTCAGATTTTTGTTCTCAATTCTGAAAACCTGGAACAAGAAAAAATGGAAACATACCTCCTCCTTTTGTACTTTGCTCCCTGCACCCTCTCATACAATCCGCTTACTCTACTTACAATCTGCTTGCCCTAACAAAGCCATGAAAATATAAAAGTATCAAGTCCTCTTTCTACGCAGAGCAGTTGTTTTATAATTTGCCTGCAGGCAGAATATGAACCAGCAGCTTTTCAATGTTTTAATGGCATAAAAGAATTCATAAAACAGAAAAATTATTTTGGAAGTAAATTTTGAGCTCCTGCTGGAGAGAGCAAAGATATTCCAGACGATCTGTAAATAATATGTAATGTGTGCTGATTTTTTCCTCTAAATTTGCTCTATTCTGCCTTTTTAATGCTTTCTCAACATTGAAAACAGAGCCTATTTCTAATAATGGATACCATTAAAGAATGCATGTGTACAGCCTGAAAACAACCACAAGCACATTTCTCAGAGCATGTGAGGCTTTATAGTTATTTCTGACCAAGATGAGACCCACAGGAGTCAAGAAAATCTACAATGCTGTTTTGTACCAAAATTGTTTTATTTTAAATGTTTACTATACGACAGATGTTATACGTTTACTTCTTTTCTGAGATGCCGACTGAATGCAGTGAAACATTCCCCTGGGATATTGCGAGCCAAGGCACATACAGGCATCCCTGTAAATGTCTGCCTGCATCCACAGGAAGCCAGAGACCATTAAAAAAGCCAGTCTTAAGGGGCTGATGAAGCTCACGCTCTACTGGACCTGACCAGAATACTAGCATCTGAGTGAAACAAACACATAGAAAATGAGCAATTGATGAAAAAGCTTGCAGCACAACATCATCAGCGTTGGGTCAAACTCTTGTCACTTTATACTCCCTTGCCCCTC
>NW_009705635.1:1513-6251 GCF_000703405.1 Apaloderma vittatum | reverse complement strand
CCCCCCCTTCAGTCCAGTTGAGGAGAGGAGTAGTGAGATGAAAGAGGGGTAATCAGGTGCACTAAAAGTGCCTAACTAGCAGCAGTGGGGCAGGAACAGTCACCGCAGCTACGACGGGAAGCAACAACGACACAAGGTTATTGTATCCCAAACTTGTCCTGACAAAGGCAGCTCTGTTGGTCTATTTACTTTTTCCGATTTGTCTTGCCTTGTGCCTTTGATAAACTGTCAGGACTAGTTCCTCCAAGGACTGTATTCCCCAGAAAAATGTTCTGTGCCAGCCTCGCATATGGTACAGTTTCTTGTGCTTCAGAAGCCTGAAGTTCTCATAAGAACTCTTCACGTTTTCCATAATAACTTTAAATACTTTTTGCATTATTTCTCCAGCTGTGCTGTGTATAGACTGAGCAGCGCTACAAACCCTGCCCTATAACATTAATTACTCTTAGACGGTGCTGGAGTCTTGTGGGTTAAGCTGTAGAAATACTAAAAAATACAGATTAGATAGCAGAACACCAAACATGGTACCAGTGTACGCACAAAACAGACAACTTTATCAACATTAACAAGGCACTAAAATAAAGCAAATTTTAAATCAGATTACTTCAGTTTATTTGGCTCCAACAAGCAAAATGCTCAGTCAGCTCCAGAGACATTTTTTTTATAAAGCCAATCAGGATGAACTACCTCCCAGAAATTAACACTATCAGCAAGCCTACAGAGCAGGGCAGGTATTTCATAACATTTTTCAAACGTCTTGAAACAGTCAGGACTCTTCTGGTTTTGAAACACCCAGAAAGAGCAATGGGAGAACAATTCCTCAGGTCTAGACTCCTGTGCTGTAAGATTGCCTTCCCAGGGTCCAGCTTTGCCTGCTCCGGAGCTGAGGAAAGCTGGAGCACAAAAGGATAGTTGTGGAGTACAAGTGTCATCCAGGCTCTTGTGCAATACCACTGCTCTTTAAATTCACTTATTAAATGAATAGCTTATTTTGCAACAATTTGTCTGCGTAATCAAGCTTATAGCAAGGCCTAGAATACAAGAACTGTTAATACCAGGGTGACTAAGCCGTCCACTAGCAAAAGCCAGAGAAAGGGGGAAAAAATGCATGTCTGAGGAGGGGGAAATGTTCCACACTGAGAGCACAGAGTGGCCTTTTTCTGAAGAATGATGAGTGTTCTGCAGCTGCCCTGACCTCATTATATTCACTCTGCTGAAATTCAAACTTTCTATTCTGATGCTTTCTTAGGAAGGTGAAGGAAGAGGTTTTTAAACTCAGCAGTCATGGATGATTAGACATCATCCTTCCACTGATAATTAAGGAGAGTTGCATGCCTAAACAGTACTCATGCTCTCCAAAATCTCACTCCTAGGAATGCAGCTGCTGGCAAGCAGTTTTTATGTTGAATAATTTCACCTGCCCACTTTCATCCACCACCCCTCTGAGCTTCAACAGCTACAGTTCAAAATGAGGGATCACCTCTGGCAAGCCTTGAACAGATTAGTGATAAATTGCTTCTCCTCCTATTAAGCAATTTTCAGCACATTATTCTGGTCAATTCAGTAGGTGACTGTTCTCCCTAGGAAGGCACAGGGACCTAAGGGAATGAAGATGAAAGCTTTTTTTATCCCTAGCTAAACATGGTACATTTTTAATTCATTAAGATCCTCCTCTAACTCCTTGAGAAACAATAGATTGCTCACAATGCTCTTTTAATGGGGATTATAGTGTGTTACCAGCAAGTACAAAATCAAAAATAATCCATATTTGAGAATTTAGTACTTGCCCACAGTTGCACTGAAAGTATTGTTTGCTTGTCATCAGCATTTTTGAGCATTTCTTGTTGTATTATTATGCTTTCACTAACCTAAAGTAGCAATGCAAATATTTTTGCCCACTGCAGTTCAAACTGGTATTTTCAGTGGGACATCACAGGGGTGTCGATTTCTTCACCACACACCAGCTTTAAGTATCACGTTCCAGCACCCTGCTCTTGTTGCCACTGAAACTGTTCCCATTTACACCCAGAGTGCAGCCTACACTCTAATACTGGGCCATAAAAACTTTTCCCTTAGAAAGGAGACACATTCCCTTCCAAATCAACAGTGGCTCCCTGAGCAGGTGGAGTTTCTCAGAAGAACAGTCTCCAGAGGCATCATGGACCTCTGCTATGCGACCACACACAAGATCTACTGTTCCTGATTTGCACCGCCCCAGGATTCTTGCAGTCTTTCAGGGAGCCACAGGATGCAGAGGCCTCCTAACTTCTATTGTTTCCATCTACTTGAATGGATGTTACGGGCTAAATTCAAGTCAGGATGAAATTATGTCGTTGCCACTGACTTTTGGGTCGACTTTAAGCTTTCACAGGCTGCCTCTTTATGAAGTTATCTTTTGCCGAAAGTCCTAATGGTTTGTGTGACCAAGAAGACAGATCAGTAATTATATTTGCCATTGTTATTTTTTCACGATGGAGAACAAAATGCCTTTTTCGTTTCCCAAACAAAAAGTTTCATGCTATGTAAAAGAAATACAGAAGTCATTTTGCTTAGATCCAAAACAGATCTTTTTGTCTTACCAAAGCCCTGCAGGTTACCTATGAAAATAATTCCTGTGAAATGTATAAAGAGATAATTAATTTCAACTTGCAAAAGTAAAAAACTAATAGTTTATGCCAGCTCCATGTAGTTGTGGCATTGCCCAATGTTAGGAGCTTCATTCTGAGGATTCAGTCATCCAGGACTCATGCTTATGCTCACTTACACTCACCCTCTTTCTGACTAAAAGAAAGGCATACACACAATGACATAGTGTGATTAACAAGAGAGGAAACTGGAGGCCCTGTGGAGTTATTCTGGGAGGTAAGTTCTCTGCAGCAGCTCAGTGTGCAACTGACTGATGCATGTGTAAACAAACTGTCCAAAGGCTAAAACTGCATCCACCTCTAAATGATTTTTACAACTGATGAGACTAAGTGAGTGGGCTGTGACCATATATTTAAGGAAAAGTATTTGTTTCATATGTATTAAGCATCTATACTCATCCTTTTAATCTCATTGTACTGACCATGTTTGCCAGAAAGATTTTTTTTTCACCTACTCCAAGTGATCCCCTTTAAATAGACTCATTCTCTTAATACTCTATAATGTATATATTTTTTTCAGATTGAGCTGTATGTATGTTTTTCATTAATTACAAGAACAGCAAATGGATGCATAATAAATCCTCAGTCGGTTTCTAGTTTTCGGGCTACAAAACCACCATATCATCTGTAGAATAGTTTTGCATCATTTAGTAGCATGAATAGTTGTATAGTGTATTAGAATATATGCTACAATAAAACTAGTCTAAGATACTCTGGTGCATTCAAAGAGAAAATATTTGTGTTTTCTGAATATAAAGAAAGAATTGTAAACTGCAAACAATTAACCTTGTGTTGATCAATAAGTCTAGGGACCACATGTCACGCATATAGTATTTATTACTCTGTTCTTTGTATTTCAGAGGTAAGTATATAAAATACTTGAAACACTAAAGCAATTGTCAGACCTGGTTTTGGAGATTATGTAAAAGACAACTCCATTGATAAGAAAGAGACTATAAATAAAAACACATGAGAGATTTCATTGATCTAACGCCCTCTGAATGAATAACACATCAAGGTGTTTGAGAACATTTACGTGCCTTGTTTGAACAGCAATCGGTGTCTATCTGTAATTTGAATTTTAAATTCTTGCATTAGCTTCAGGGAAAAGCAGTGGGTGTACTCAGCTGGCTAGAGGTATGAGGAAGAAGAGATAAGAAACATTAAAATAGAAAATAAAGAAAAATGTCTATTTCAAAGCATGTACTGTTAATTAATAGATTATGAGCCAAGAAGAAAATGCATTAATATTCCAGTGATGGGGTTCATAGTTTAAAATCGGCATTCAAAACAACTCAAGAACACTTTTTTTTTTTCGCCTAGCAAATACGTGCTTTTTCAGTTCATGAAGTATTTTTCCCTGATTTTTGAATGCAGGCAAAATGTACATTATTTAAGACTGAAATTTTAGTTAGTAAAATTCAAACTAATTTGGGTAATGACTAGTTGCTGGCCAATTACAACCACCAAGAGATTATGCCTGAAATACATGGCATACACTTACTTGTTCTGAACTAGGCATGAGCCTACAGTAATCACAGGAAGCTGCTCAAATAGGGGTATGCACCAATGTACCACGGTGAGATAAATGCCTGACTGATCAGATGAGGTGAGTGATGCTACCAGGCACTGACCGGTGATGCACATAATGCAGTGCTGCACAGTCCTCGGGAGGACCAGGAGATATCTTGTTCCATGAATTCATAAAGGCTCCAGAAGGTCTTATGTCTACAATGGATCACCTATTCACTCTTGAAGAAGAGGTGCTCTACTCTTAATCAGATCTGTACAGTGGTAAGCAAGGAGAACGCCTGCCCCACTATAACCAGTTTTGGATGGTATACAAGGAATGAAATATACCTAGCTTTGGATTCTAGATATGGGAGGGAAGGGATGCAGTGAAAATTGTACATGCTAAATCAGCTTCTCTAGTACAGGACAACCACGTATTGTACATCCTAGTTATCTGCCACACACAGAAAATGCTGCCCCAGCTGGACAGATGGAAGATCTGACTGTGTAAAACACACAGATGGGCTGGATAATTTCCCACACTTGCCACTACCTCCTTAAATCATCTGATCATGATTTGT
>NW_009705635.1:0-1482 GCF_000703405.1 Apaloderma vittatum | reverse complement strand
TCGGTGCAGCAGGAACACAGTTAAGCCATAGCTCAGCTGAGACATCTGTTTGTCTTCTTCAGCCAGAGAAAGCTCAGCAACCTGCAGGTAAGGGATACTGAAGTACTCTGTAGGACAGCCTGCAGTTCATATAGGAGAGCCACCTGCCTGAAATAGGTAGGAGCAAGAAGGAATGTTCCTGGGAGGATGAGGCTGCTTCTCTAGGTTTTCTACTGTCTTCACAGCATCAGAAAGAAAAAAAGTTGCACAAGATGGACCCTATTCAAATTTTATCATCACTTGTGACTTTAGAAAACTCCCAGTAAGTAAAGTCTAGTGTGGTAGGACACTGACAGCCATCCCTCTAATGCAGAAAGTTTTACAGAAACTAGTGGGTGTAGAGAAATGGTCAAGTCCAGCTGGCAACAAGACGAAACTTAAGCTTTGCAAAAAGAGGAAGAAATCCTCAGATTCTGCACCTCTAGACTCCTAGCAGTTTGCCTAATGCAATCTCTAAAAAGACCAAAAATTTTTCAGTTCAGTTGCTACTTCCACACACAGCTTATGGCCAATTATGTTTTCTTCAGAAGTGCTTTTTAGTAAAATTGAAGCCACCTGCTTAAGACGTTGTCACACATCTTTGTCATCTTTGTGGTATCAGTTCATTTATAATTAAACATTAGAGAGATTTATGATCTGTCAGTCATCAGTTATCTAGGAGGTTGTCCTATTTATGCAATTAAACAGGTATATATTATCAAAATATTAAATTTTTTTTTGATACATGCCTGGTGCTGAGGCCCTGTAACATTTAACTTTATTTCTGTCCACTAAAATCTAGAGCAAAATTCTTCTGAAATCAAGAAGTGTTACACTAAAAACATTAGCTTCAGAGTTGGTATTATGTATGAGTTCCCAGGTAAGCTTCATATATAGATTAAATAGGGAAATGTTATTGTATACTTTAATGTGGATTACTCCTTTAGTTTCCTTTGAAGTTGATATAAATTTTAATAAAATGTGTCTCGTAGCTTGGTTCCTGGGAGGATAATTCATTTTGCTGAAAGATAAAGAAGAGTGAGAAAGTAGAAGTAGTAGCATATTGAAAATAATATAAAATAAGGAAGGAGAAAGAAGCAGTATAAACTTAACTTTTCCTGTTTCCGAGAAGAAAAGGAAGTCTAGGGAGATGTCTTGCTCATGCATTTATAATAAAACTTTGTCAATTATATCCCAGTAATATCCTGTCCTGCAGCACAGAATCCTTCCCTATCTAACAAAAATATTAATTTTTCATAGTGTAAAACCATCATTTGAAAAAAAAAACCCACAAAACCAAGCAACCTTATTTCTTGTCTAAGACTTTGAAATTCTTCTCTGCCAATAGAACTGACATGTTAAAAATGTCTGTAGAACTTATTAAAGACAAGAGGACCCTGATTATGTCCTGTACCTCTGCTGATCTTACTTAATTTCTTAGAATCATAGAATCATAGAACAATT
>NW_009705634.1:1486-1883 GCF_000703405.1 Apaloderma vittatum | reverse complement strand
GGGTCCGAGGGTTTCACCTGTGGCCAAGAGCATGGTAGGCAGCTTGAAGCTGGCCCTGGCACCTCGACCCCCCATACCCTTGTGGGTGAGTACCAGCTCCAGCCATGAGATATTTTGGGGAGCACCCAATTGCCCAAGCTCCCATCCAGGCTGCAAAAAATTTTTTGGAAAAAAACCACATCCGTGGCCCCTCCCGCAGCCCTTGTGTGGCGTCAGATCCTGCCCTCCCCTCCCACTCCATCTGGATGTGGTTACCAGGGTAGGCATCCCAAAGCCAGCCCTTCCCAGCCCCTGGAGCTCAGTGCGGGGCTGGGCTTGACGGAGGCTACCATGAGCCAGGGGCTCCAAACTAGCCCCCCACTGACGCTGGGGGGAGGGGCCCCCCCCCCCGCTCCCC
>NW_009705634.1:744-1054 GCF_000703405.1 Apaloderma vittatum | reverse complement strand
ACTGCAGGGGCCGGAGCTGGTGCCCCCCAGGGCAGCCACACCAAGGACTTTTGGCCCAACGCATGGCAAGTGGCAGGGCACCTGTGTGCTGGCACATGTGTCTGTGGCACCTGGCTCGGGCAAGAGTCAGATACCTGGAGTGGGGAGCACAACCACCTCCTCAGCGGGATGGGGCTAGTGAAATATGGGGCTGACTCACAGCCAGGCAACATCCCTCTCCCCGTGCCCAACTCACTCCTGGTCTGCTTTGGTTTACCAACACTCCCCAGCATCCTGGATCCACCTCCCCGCATCCCAGCCGACTCCCGTG
>NW_009705634.1:469-681 GCF_000703405.1 Apaloderma vittatum | reverse complement strand
GACCAGCGGTTGTGGCCCGGTGCCGCAGCCCTTCTCCATGCCCTCCTCCATGGCCGGGTTGAGGAGGCGGAGGGGGAAGGCGCAGACAGCCGAGTCCGCCCGTGGCACCCGGCTCTCCGCCTGGCTTTCAGCGAAGGCACCGAAGAGCACCACGTCGGTGTCGTTGATGCCCAGGTCGCGGGCCAGGCGGGCGCCCGGGCCGGCAGTGTGGG
>NW_009705634.1:0-207 GCF_000703405.1 Apaloderma vittatum | reverse complement strand
CCGTCAGCCACTGGAAGTCTTCCGAAAACCCATCCAAGGTACCCTTTAACCTGCGGATTGAAACTGACTGTGGGCTGTACCACGCTGCCACGCTGCTGTTGATGGTGGAGCCGAGGTAGAAGAAAGAGGCATAAGAGGTGGCCACCACGGTGGCACTAGTCCCTAGGGGGCTGGCCACGCAGTCCGGGGAGGGTGTGGGGGGGGTGG
>NW_009705633.1:271-633 GCF_000703405.1 Apaloderma vittatum | reverse complement strand
ACACCCCAAGAGCCCCCTGAGCAGGGCACCCCATTCGGGACACCCTAAAAATCCCCATAAGAGGCACCCCAAGACCCCGTTTGGCCTGAGAAGCCTTACGTGCAATGACACCCCCCGGCAAGAACACCCCAAAGTGCCCTCTCACCCTGGACACCCCAAGAGCCCCCTGAGGGCACCCAAACACCCCTCTGACCTAGGACACCCCAAAACTGATCTCATCCAGGGCACTCTGGGCCCTGATCATGTGCACCCAGGGTCCCCCACCCAGGGTGCTTCAAGCACCCCCACATCATGGTAGCCCCACGACGCAGACCCCGCTCCCCTCGTTAGGGAAAAACTGGTAACGATGAAAAGCAGTGGCG
>NW_009705633.1:0-251 GCF_000703405.1 Apaloderma vittatum | reverse complement strand
TGCTGCCTGGGAGTCCCCAGCGCACATGGGTGCCACCACCCACGGGTGCCACTGTCTGGGGGTCCCTACAGTCTGTAGGTCTGGAGATCCCTGCTGCCCCTGGGTCCCCACTGCCCATGGGTCCCCACTGTCCATGGGTGGCACTGTCTCTGGGTCTTCATCATCCATGGGTGCCACTGTCTGTAGGTTCCTCCCACCCATGGGTGCCACTGTCTGTAGGTTCCTCCCACCCATGGGTGCCACTGTTCATG
>NW_009705632.1:0-200 GCF_000703405.1 Apaloderma vittatum | reverse complement strand
GACATCCTCGGCGGAGATGGGCTGGATGATGTGTCCCGCGCGGGTGATGACGCGGGGAGCCGTCAGCTTCTGGAACGCCCGCTGCGTGTTCCACGTGGGGCCCAAGGGCGTGCGGATGCTCTGCTCAAACTGCTGGTGCCTCTCGAAGGGGAAGGGCAGCTCACTGACCTGCGGGGACACAGCGCAGTGGCAGGGGGAGC
>NW_009705631.1:3192-3788 GCF_000703405.1 Apaloderma vittatum | reverse complement strand
CCAGCGCAGGGCCACTAAGATGATGAGGAGAATGGAGCATCTCCCATACGAGGAAAGGCTGAGAGAGCTGGGTCTGTTTAGCCTGGAGTAGAGAAGGCTGAAGGGGATTCTCTTCAGTGCTTACAAATATCTAAAGGGCAAGTGTCAGGAGGATGAGGTCAGACTCTCAGTCATGCCCAGTCACAGGACAAGGGGCAACGGACATGAAGTGGACAACAGGAGGCTAAACCTAAACGTAGGGAAATACCTCTTTACTGTGAGCACTAGAACAGGATGCTCAGAGAGAGAGTGGACTCTCGATCTTTGGAGATATTCAAAATATGTCTGCCTGCACCTTGCCTGCTTCTTCTTCCTGATCATGTCAACTGTATTAGCCACACATCACATCACCCATGCTGCTGTGTCTTTCCTAAACAGCCTGATTCCACTCACCACAGTACACCTGGAAGCCACCGCACTGCGCCTCCAGCATCCCACAGCTCTGCAACCAAATCACAAAGGGAAAAATTGTCCAATGCTGGACAGCAGCCCAGGCAATGTGCCAGAACCTGCACTTCACCAGACAGCCTCTCAAGCTCCCAAAATAGATCGTCCTG
>NW_009705631.1:1062-3154 GCF_000703405.1 Apaloderma vittatum | reverse complement strand
CTATTTCAAGTACACTAAAGGTCTGTTGCCTGCACCTGTCATTGTGTGACCTCAACTTCTGCCAAGCAGCTGCTAGGAAGATGGGCAGAGGAATGCTTAAATTCTCTGTCAGGTGGTTTTTGGTCTACTCTGCTGCACAGCTGCTCCAGGGTGAGGCTTGCACCACAGTAATACACTGCTTCATCCCCTGGATTTGCTGCCTGGATCTGCAGGGTGAATCTGTTCTGGGAGCTCTCCAGTCTTCCCTTAAAGCGATCCTGGAAACCTCTTCCATTTCTATTATAACCCCAGTAAATCCAGTTCATGGTGCCTTGTGGGCCCTGTCGGTACCAATACATGACATAGTTGCTCATACCGCCTCCTCTCATGCTGCACTGGAAGGTGACTCCTTCTCCTTCTCGCACGGCCAGTTCTGTGGCACGTTGCTCCAAGGTCACCTGGCCAGTGACTGCTGCAGTGAGGAAGAACAACATTATCACTCCAACACACGGTAAATAGTGCGTTGAAACACTCCGGGGTGTTGCCATGGCACTGTGCTTGTGGGAGGACTGAATGCTTCTCGTTGAACCCAGCTGACCAAGATGGACAGAGGAATAGAGCTGCTACGAGGAACACATTTCTCTTTCTCCTTTTCTCTCCCAGACACAGAAATTTCTGTCTATTTTCCATCCGAAGCAGTTAGGATTTGCACCGCCAGGGGCAAACTCCTTCATCTTTGCCAACCTGGGATGATAAGGACTCCCACTGTCCTCTCCCTGAAACTGCTCTGAAGGAGCACACAGCACAGACAAGCATCTCTCACAGGCAAATGGGCCTTGGCCCCTATGCTCTGACCTAAAACCTCTTTCTTGTAAGACAAAGTGCAGTACCCCATGAGCAGATTGTCCAGCCCAAGGGCAAAGCATTAGGCCCCAAGATGAGTCAGCAGCAGAGACGTGCCCTGCCTCTCCCCACAGCACAGTGGACGCAGGTAAGATGGAAGTGCCTTATTCATGGCTAGAGCAGGAGGAGGCCTCTGCCCACAGTGCTCTGCAGGCATGGCTGAGGAGGTCGAGCCACAGGGCAGGTCAGGCTGCAGGTGGTCAGCACAGCTCCACAGAGCTCTGCAGAGCACAGGGACAGGCTCAGTTCCCCAGGGGCATCACCCCTTCCTTCCACTTACCTACGATGGGCAATAACCCCACGGACATGACACACCACATGGCCAGGACCGCTCTGTCTCTCCTCTCTCCAGCTCCTCTCTGCCTGCACAACAGCTCTGCCCACATCTTCTCTGTCTGTGCCTCTCTCACTGCAACCAGTCCTAGTCCCTCCTCCTCATTCCCTCACTCTATAAGAACAATGAAAGGAAGAGGCAGGACCTGGAGAAGCAGAAGAAGTTGAAGCTGCTGGTGCACTTTTGTGGCTGTCTCACCCTGCAGGCTGCAAGAACAGAGCGTTCGCTTAGCAGGAAGAACTCTGTTACCTAAAAGGTGACTTGTTGCTCTGAGGCCCCACTGACTTTCCGCTGAGAAAAGACTGCAGGGTGCTGCTCGGACTGTGGAGCTGGCCATGGGGCATGGCAGGTTGTCTCCCCAGGTGGCCCCTATACTTTGCCCCTGCTGAGAAGCTGCTCCTGGAGGGGACCCCAGCTCCACTTTTGAATACGGCACCACCAAGTACACATGCTCTGCTTTCTTCTCCCTCCACTCTGGCCCTGTAACCTACTCCTCCACTTGCTCCCTTCTGCTGACATTTCTCCAGTCGCTTCTTCCCTGAAAAATCCTTCCCAGAATACCCAAGCAGTCAAGATCCTCCACGGTTCTGGGCAGCTGCCTGGAGGGGACCCCAGCTCCACTTTTGAATACGGCACCACCAAGTACACATGCTCTGCTTTCTTCTCCCTCCACTCTGGCCCTGTAACCTACTCCTCCACTTGCTCCCTTCTGCTGACATTTCTCCAGTCGCTTCTTCCCTGAAAAATCCTTCCCAGAATACCCAAGCAGTCAAGATCCTCCACGGTTCTGGGCAGCTGAAATCTGGGTTGATCTTGGAGCTGAAGCTTTGGGGAACATCTGCAGGTTCAAGCCCCTAGACTCACCCTCCCAGATTC
>NW_009705631.1:0-995 GCF_000703405.1 Apaloderma vittatum | reverse complement strand
GTGCTCACCCTGCTCAGAAGGAACCTAGAGCTCCCTCTAGGGCCTTTACAGCCGCAGCATGGAGAACCTATTGAGCCCTGACAAATTTTAACTATTTGACTGGTATCACCACTTTGGAGAGAACTACGCACTCAGCAAGCTGTCTGAATTCTACCCCATGCCCTTCTCTTTCCATGGGTGCTCCAACAACTTGGAGAACATGGTGAATAAGGCTTGGTGCTGCTCCTTTTCTCCATGCTGTGGTAGTTCCAGAAACCATTAGCCATGGGGGCTCCAGTTGTAGGTGATGGCACCAGGAAGTCAGAAGAATTGAAGAAGACAATAAAAAATGAAATCAGAGCCGAATCGAGGGAAGAGGCAGAGCTATTCATAGCCTTTAATGCCACCTCCTTGGAGATTTGACTCCTACCACAGTGCTATGGGTACCAATTTTGTCTCAGGAAGAGAGGGCACAATGCAATTTACTCTCAACAAGGCTAGGTCAGTCAATGCTAGACCAGCAGATGGGTGGGAAGAAGGGGACATCACAAATAACACCTGAATCTCCGTAAAACATCACTGGAGGCAGCTGCAAATGCACTATAAGCAACGAAATGTTTGTGCTCATCTGTTCTCATCTGTTGCACGTGGCATCATGCCTCCTCACAGCTTGCTTTTCCTAGGGGTTCTTGGATTGACACAACAAATTCCCAAACCTTCTGCCACAGGGACAGGTGGTGACCTCTGTGCAGACAGAAAATCAAGTAAATCTAAGGGCAAAGCATGTTGGAATTGACCAATACAATCACAGCTCGAGGGGAGATGTGTTGCAGGAGCTGGAGAACCAACAGCAACACACCCATGCTCCTTGGTGCCAACAGATACCGGTTTCCACAGTCTTTGCAAAGGATTCCAAACCCAAGCTGCATGTGCATATTTGCTGGAGCAGTGCCAAAAATACACGAATGTTCTCTCACTGCGTCTACATTGGATGTAGCTTCTCTCTCCCATTTCAT
>NW_009705630.1:9100-9738 GCF_000703405.1 Apaloderma vittatum | reverse complement strand
ACCTATACCTATACCTATACCTATACCTACAGCCATGGGTGTGTAATCTTTGCTGACAGGCTTCCATGCAGATCAGTCGGGGAGGAATGGGTCGGGCCGTTTGTGCCGTTCGTGTTTGCATGATGCTGTCTGTTTTCCGACCTGTGCAATGGGCTGTATGCTTATGTGTACATTGTGCACACCTGCATATTGTGCACGTGTACATTGTGCACACCTGTACATTGTGCACACGTGTGTATGTGTCCCCATCAGGAACCCCACTCAGACTGGTTCCAGGCCCAACTAGGAACTCAGAGCGGCAGCAGCGTTCTATCCACTGGGTGACCGAATTTAAAGCCCCCACAACACAGCAACCAGGGAGCTCTCACTTCTTCAAGATCCTCTGCTCCTCCTGGAGGGGTTTGGTGAAATTTTTCACCTTCACAGAATCAGGTGGAGGTTTCCCAGTTAAACATGAATAGAGACCAGTCTTGCTGAAGTACACAACGAGGACTAGAGATGGGTTGGTTCAGGGTGGACGTGAGGAAGAAGTTCTTCCCCATGAGCGTGGGGAGACCCTGGCACAGGTTGCCCAGAGAGGGGGTGGCAGCCCCATCCCTGGGAGTTTTTCAGGCCAGGCTGGATGGGGCTCTGGGCAG
>NW_009705630.1:1937-8978 GCF_000703405.1 Apaloderma vittatum | reverse complement strand
CCGTGAGGTCACCAGGTCCAGCCTGTGACTCAACACCACCACATCGGCGTGGACTGACCAAGTGAGGACACCAGTGCTTGTCGGAGGAGGATCCAGAACTCCACAAAGTCACCCCTTGGATCTCACTGACAAAGCCACCTCAACGTGCCGGGCTTCAGCCTGTCGCGTTGGTCCAGGGCAGCTGTGTGCTCCTACGGAAGGTGCGGGTGGGAAACGGAAGCGGCGTGGCACAGCAGGCTGGCCAGGGGGTAGGACCTCACAGTTTAAACACGGTGTGAGTCAGGCCCCGCACTACACTGTAGGTTGGCATTAATCAGTCACAAAGCCTCAATGCTGAATGTTGAATCTGCCTGAAGCTCTGGTCCCCTTCGGGGCAGATTCCCCTCGGCAGGCCTCCTTCTCGATGGTCTTCGCTGCCGCTTTCAAGCCCCCTCAGGTGGGCTCCCAGCTCTGCCGGCTCCTCGCGCCAACGCTGCGCAGAAACACATCTCCCTCCGTCCCCAAAGGGGAACCCCGTGGAGGAATGGGACCTGCTGGAGCCTCCACTGGTCCACCTCCAGCACCCACGGCCAGCCACTCCTCTCCCAGCTTCAGAAACTTCAATTGCAGAGCGTGATGAAGACTAGGGGGGGTCAGGGCTTGCTTGGAGCTCCAGCAGTGTCCCTGCCCCCATGTCCTTGCATGAAAGAGCCGTTCTGTGGTACCAGAGGAGCTGTTCCCCAGGGCTGGGATAGTGGAGACTGTCCCCGGCACCAAACACTTCTCCACCTGCAGACACCTCCCAGAGCTTCCCACCTGCGCTCCTTCATCTGAACTTGCCAACTCCAGTGTGAAAGCACCTTCCTTGCACCGGGCTGTCGAGCACTGATCTCCAAGACTAAGGAAGGTTTAAACCGAAAAGACTGAGCATTATTTTCAGCAAGAGATGGTCTCAGGCTACGAGTTACAAAGCTGGAAATGAAGTCTCAACCAAATGCCCGTGCACCTTCGACCACATTTAACTCATCTCTAATCCACACCCCTGGACAGGGTGATGAAGATGGTCCCAGGGACCCGTACAAGGCTTCAAGCTTTGTCACACCAACTCCCTTTCTAAATATCACACTTGGGATGTGGCTTTACACTGCGGCAAAGCTGCTGCCTC
The DNA here is from genome assembly GCF_000703405.1 of Apaloderma vittatum. Classification (NCBI taxonomy): domain Eukaryota; kingdom Metazoa; phylum Chordata; class Aves; order Trogoniformes; family Trogonidae; genus Apaloderma; species Apaloderma vittatum. Next base: position 7,834 of record NW_009705630.1, on the reverse strand, counting down.
ATTCTAAACCCACCTCCAGCTTCTCAGGGAAACCACACATGGTTAGTGCTCCACTTGCCATGCATTTAAAGATCACGCAGCGATAGGGGAAGGCAGCTCAGCTAGCTGGCCCAAAGGAAGGACAGGTTCCCAGCTAAACACCTTTATTCTGGAGCTGAACATCCAAACTGGGAGGGAGGGGAGAGGGACTGGGAGTCTCAGCTGGGACAAGGCTGCTCCACTGCGGCACCGATCTCCTCCTCGCACCCCACCTGGCTTTATGCGCATCTGAAATTCTGCCTTGCTTTGCAATGCTTCTAATCCTACGTATCGGAAAAAGCATCAGCTCTATAACGATTTGGTCAGGTTGACGGCAATTGGTACCTCCCTGGCATTCCTCAGAGGCTGCCAATGACGTTGTTGGCAACAGGCTGTTGGGGTCACGCAGCCTTTGCCCGCACCCCTCTGCCCTCAGCTCTCGGGGGACGGGCAGAGCAGGACACGGCAGGACGGGCAGAGCAAACGGCCCCATGAGGAGCTGCTCTCCAGAAAGTCTGGTGCAAGCAGGGAGGGCAAATCTGGGCCCCACTAACCGCAGACAGGAGAGGAGTGCTCACGGCCAGTGAAACCTCACCAGTCACTTCCCAGTGCCAGGACACCGCGATCAGTAAAACCTCACCATCCGCCTCCCAGTGCCACCCACCTCACTCCACCTGTTCCTCCACTGCTGCTCCCTGGGAAGGGGCAGGACTCTCCCCTCCTGCACCGACAGCGCGCACATCTCCATCCGACACAAATCGGCGGCGATCCCTTTACAATTAAGGCGCAGAAACAGGCATCCCGACAGCAATTCACAAACGCTTCGACCGCTTCTCAGCCACCTTATTGTAACAGCCTTTTCTCTTGCTTTAAGAAACTCAGGCTCAGCCCGTTCACGCCACACCCCTTTGGCAGGGATTCCCAACACAAGTTTCACTTGCAAGCACTGCGGTGATGTCTCCTACACCTTCCTCCTATAACAAGGAGAGTCCAATAAATACGAACAAACTAATATTAGCATTCTCTTTTAAACCACTTCTTAAAACCACCGTCCACTGTGTTCACCGCGCAATGAAGCAGCCAATGTGCCGAGAACGCTCCTTGCGGTGTCACCTCCGTGTCTTGGCGTGTCCCCACCTGAGTTGGTGACCCCCTGCGCAGGCGCAGCCCCGTCATCCCTGGGTGCCGGGACACGTGTCGATGCCAGGCACCACGCAGCACTCACCGCGGTGCTGACAAACAGTCACAAAATAATAATAACAATAATAATGATGATGCCAAGCTGTGGCAGTAAGCACGTGCTGTCACTGCCGGGGACCTGCCCTGGTTCTCTCCCACGTCTCCTGCCTCTGCTGCCCCTCATTGCCGAGCCCTCACACCACTTGTTCACCGCGAAGCTGCCAGAGACTCCATCTTCTAACACAGAGAACACACATCCGCCTGAATTATTGCCCCTAGAGAGCAATTTTTCACCAAGGCACTCAGGCAGCACCATTTCAGTAACAACTACTACCCAGCTCACAAAACACCTCACGAAGCGAAATAATTTCATGCAAGTCGTAGCCCCCTGTCCCGCAGAGGAAGGTGCCATCGGTCGCTCCTGCCGCCTCGGGGCTCACCTCAATCAGAAAGTCTCCCGTGCGAAGCCCTGCTCTCCACGCGACACCTTCCACATCCACTGATTCCAGGTACTGGAGCGCTGGGAAGGCTGGGGTTGGGGTGAACTCCTCGATCGGGGTTTCAGCTACAAAACACAAAGAGAGAGAGAGACTGAGGCACAAAGTGGCACAAAGCAAGCGGACGGCGGACAGGAACACCCGGGGCCTGGCGAAATCTCTGCAGGTCTGGTCAGAAAGAGCACGAACGCGAGGCTCAGCTTGACACCAATGCAGGAACCAGAGCTCGTGCCACATGTCCCAGACGCTGAGATAGCATCAGAGCCTCCTGGACACATGTGACCCCCACAGTCACACAGGTCCCCACAAGGTCCCTAAAGCCTCACCTATCTCCCAGGACCAGAGGTAAAACAAGAACAACATCCACGAGCAATGTCAGGAGGGGAAGAGACCACTCCTTCCGTGTCCACCTTCGAGTCAGCAGCTCCAGGCCTCTTTCAGCCGGCAGCAGGCACACCAGACGCTCACGCTCCTGCAGCCACGACACCTTCAGCAACCAGTCGTGTCTCTCATCCTGCAGGAGACCATTAGCTCAGGAGCACAGGGCCGCTGGGTGCTGGACATCTGCAGGAGGCAAACGAGCCCCACTCCTCACCAGTGAGGTTCTCACTGCATTCCTGGTTGGGAAACGGGCTCCCACCCCGCAGAGAACACCATTTCCAGGGACGGAGCCAGGAGCGCACGCGCACTATCCAGCCCCAGCCCACTTTGCTCACTGCCCACACAGGGTGAAGGGGTTTTGTCTGGGGGATGCTCAACTCCCAGCTTGTGTGATGGGTGCCACCTTCTGCGATGTGAGAAAGGAACAAGCTTTCCCTGTTTATCAACAGGAGACTCTTGCAGATGTTCAGAAACACCAGAACCACCGACGAGAAGAAGCAGGAAGGGCACAGCTCCTCTTCATGCTGGCCAGGCTCTGGTCACCTGAAACCACCCGTGGTGCGCGGGTGTGCCGCTGTCCCCAGCACAGAGTACGTCAGCCAGAACTGTTTCAGGGGCTGGTCACTGTTCTCTGAGAAGATTTTTATTTTTTTCTTTTTTAGAATTGCAGAATGCATCGGGCTGGAAGGGACCTCTACAGGTCACCCAGTCCAACCCCCGTGTACTGAGCAGGGACATTTTGAACCAGATCAGGTTGTTTTTTGCACTGTGACCAGCCCTGCTGGCTCTGTACCTGCCTTCGTCAGTGGGGGTCCCAGGGGGTCCCAGGAAATGTTCAAGGCCAGGTTGGACAGGGCTTTGAGCAACCTGTGTAACCCAGCAGCAGGTGATCCCTGCCCAGAGGAGGAGAGTTGGAATGAGACGGTCTTCGAGGTCCCTTCCAACCCAAACCGTTCTGTGATTCACGTGACCATAGCAGTGGATCAGGGAGAACCTCTTCACCGGGCCTTACGACTGGAACCACATGAAGTGGATCCAGAAGCTCAAGACACCCATTTTCTAACGGCACACGATCTCACTCCTGGCTTTCACGTTTCCTGACAGACGGCCGCGCCCAACAGCCTGAGCCACGGCTGAGCACAGAGAGAAGTGCCAGAGCTCTGAGCAGGAGGCACGAAGGATCCAGGATAACCTTCAACCACCAAATGTCCTCTTCAGTGGCTGATGATGCTTCGACAAACCATTTGCCTTAGAGACACGCAACAATCGAGTCCGAAAAAAGCAGCTTTTCTAGACTGACAGCCCACGGGACGAGGGCCAGAGCCTTCAGCGAAGGCCCCTGCAGCTCCTTCTGCCACCTCAGCTGATGGATGCAGAAAGCACGGGTTATTTTGTTAGCAAGATAGATAACGGAGCATCAACAGGCCCAGATACGTTATCCAGCACTATTATCAACACAACGTATTTGTTAAGAGCTGTGTCCAAACCCTAATGAAGCGGTGGATTTAATAACAGAGGCAGAGGATAATCTCGTGCCCACATCTCCTTTGATGTCAGGTCACTCCAGTCAGCATGACCTACATTCTCTTTCGTTTGTGCAGAATGTATAGACCCTGATTTTATACAGATAAAAGCATTTCCATAATTTTCCATACTACTGTATTATTTTATTTAAAATTTTTATGCAAGATTTTTTTCTGCTAAATCAGATAGCCATCAGTAGCACCAGACCAAGACAAAGTCTGCCTGACAAGATGCTGACTGATCTTAGATGTTCCTTTATCCACAGCTTTTCATGACTTCTTCCTTTGAAGGAAGCTAGCTTAAGTGGAAAACAGTTGACAAGTCATCCTACCTATTTTTAGAAATGCCAGTGTAACATTTGATTTCTCCAAATCCTTCAGGACTTCCCCAGTGTAAAATTCAACTCTTCAGATCAGTGCCGACCGGCCAGTTCTTTCATTAATCTGAAGTTCAAAGAGCCACAAACAAGACCTTGGTGCAGTCTGCAGCTGCAACACGAGGTGCCACCAACTCGTGGCAGACCCAAGCCCAGAAGGTGAGCGAGACCTCCTGTATCGCCTGAACCTCTGGAAATGAGAAATGGGGAGAGCCAGGCTCCCTGAACATCAAATAACTTATTTATATAATGATAACGAGACAGTCTCTGCGGAAGATCAGCACTGGACTTCACCAAACAGGAGCATCACCAGGACACGCCAGCACAGCCCCGTTGTCACGCACGCACCGTCACGTCATGAGAACGTCACGTGCCAGTCCTGATCCCTGGGGTGGACAGAGTCGGGCAGACGACAACCGAATTGGTGTGCTAGCCGGGAGAAGGAGCCCGATGTGAGCAAACTGCGTTATGATGGACACCCCGTCCCGTCGGGCTCGCCCCGCTGCCATCCTGCGGCTGCACAGCCCTGACGCACTGCCCGCGCCTCCCCTCCACGGGGCTGACAAGAGCCCCCGGACAGCCGAGAAACCCCAAACCAGCAGAGAAGAGTTGTCTGAGGGACAGCTCAAGGATGTGTTCTTCAAACTGGCCATCAAGAGAATGCAGACAAAATTAACCCCGAGACCCAACCTCCCAGCGGGTGTTGTCACCTGTGCTACCTGTGTGCTGCCGCGGGGCTCCAGGCACAACTCCTGTCGCGGGCTGGAAGCCATGGACGTGTCCATGGAAGAAGTTCTTCCCCATGAGGGTGGGGAGACCCTGGCACAGGTTGCCCAGAGAGGGGGTGGCAGCCCCATTCCTGGGAGTTTTTCAGGCCAGGCTGGATGGGGCTCTGGGCAGCCTGACCTAGTGGGGGATGTCCCTGCCCATGGCCGGGGGTGGAACTGGATGATCTTTAAGGTCCCTTCCAACCCTGACAATTCTATGATTCTATGAATCAATGATTCCATCTACCGCACGCTGTGATACACTATTTGAAAAGTGTCACTAGTGCCTTAAAGATTCACTAAACAAGAAAACGCATCCTGAAGTCAAAACTGTATCCTTCTGAAATAAATACTTGGAAGCATAATTAAATGCAGAAGGGAGGTGAAATGTAGGCAGAGGAAGCGAGCAGCTGTCCCTTGATATTGCCTGCAGTCCCAGGACTCGGTCACAAGGCAAGAGACAGAAGCTCTAGTAACAGACAAGTGAGCACAGGCTGACCTGCTCGCGCAGGCGGGTTGGACTAGATGGCCTTTCGAGGTCCCTTCCAAGCCCGAATGTTCTGTGAGTCTGCAAACCTTCCCTTTGCACGCAGAGAAGGCGCTCGGCGGGGCCAGTGGCTCCCAATACCCTCAGTGGCCACGCAGGAACAGAGCTGTCCCCTTGGGGTGTGGGAGCCACCCGGCACTGGGTGTCCTCACTCGCAGACCCGGCAGCGCAAGGGAAACTCTCCATGCCCGGGAGTCTGCAGCTCTGCTCCCTCGGGTCAGAGCCCTCCCTCAGCGCTGCTTTTGGTTACCAAGTAGATCCTGTGCTCATACTTGGTCGGTACTGAGACTGCTCTGCGCTGCAAAGGACCTGCAAAGGGAGACGACTCCCCAGCAGTTCTGTAATTAAAACTCCCTGGGGAAGTGCCAGGGAAGCCGTAAAACCAGCGTGACCACCAGAAAGCCCAACCTTGCTGAAGTCGACGGGCTCTGTGCACATCTTTTCCTCAGAAGAGAACTAAACACCACGTACATTGACAGCAAGCCTACGGAGACACAGGCCGCGTGCAGGAGACCTTGGGGTGGGGAAACCTCCTTCCCAACCTGCAGAGTCTGCTGCAGAAGCACCTCTGGAGAACAGGGCGAAGGCTGAACAGAAACCCCACTGCT
>NW_009705630.1:902-1742 GCF_000703405.1 Apaloderma vittatum | reverse complement strand
CCGACGGTGACAGGATCAAACCCAGCACCGAGGAGCTCGATGCATCAGCAGGGCTCTTCTGCCGACAGCCAGAGACCGGGGAGCAGGTTGGACCCGCAGGCTGAGGTCGGCAGGACACATCTGGATGAGCGCCCTGATCTGGGCTGCGGTGATGAGGCACAGGGCTGCCAGCAGAAAGCCCTGCCCAGCAGCCCCGGCCACATCAGCCAGCCACACACCGCTGCAGCCTTTCGCCACGTTCCTGACGCTCCTTTTTGGCTGCCCCGGTTTTCTCCTGAATGAACAAATGGCCTCAAGCTGCTTTTTCCCTGTTCACCCCAGTTTTGGTGTAACGGTGCCCAGAAGTGGTATTCCCAATACTGCCACCCAGGTAACCTTGGCCTTCCCTGATAGCACTGAGAGGTCACCTTCTGGGGACCCAAAGGCTGCCAGTATTCCCTGCCCGTGACCTGTGAGGTTGGGCTGTTTCCAGCCTCACTCCCCAACACAACACCGGCCTCTCCCGCAAAGCGCTGCCTGTGACACTGCCACGTCCCACCTCTCACACCGCGTCCAGTTGTTCTCTGCCTCCTGCTCGCAGAATCGCAGAGTTGTTGAGGCTGGCAAAGCCCTCCGAGATCATCAAGTCCAGCCTACGACCCAACACCCCGCCATGGGCCAGAGAAGAGCACCAAGTGCCACGACCAGTTCCCTTAATTGCCTCACCCACACCCAGCCATTTGCTTCCAGCCCCAACAACAACGGAACAAGAAATATCAACCAGAACAACCCACAGTGTTCAGGGTGGGCAGTAGCCCCGGTGACGGAGGAGGACAGGGAGACGCTCCTTGGGCAACCCGG
>NW_009705630.1:320-872 GCF_000703405.1 Apaloderma vittatum | reverse complement strand
GAGGCCTGAGCGAGGGCTGGGCGCAGTCGACCAGCCACCACAAAATCCAGCTTGGGAACAGACCCTCCAAAATACCTTTTCCAGATCAGAGCCCACGGGAGAGCTTTAGGACAAAATCATGCAATTCGGTGACAATTCATCTGTAAGTGCCTACTCATGAAGGAAATAAAATTTAAGGAGGCTCTCTCACCCAACTGGCAGAGGCAAAACTGAATCAAAAGCTTTAGGATTACAGACATTTTTGCTGATAACGAGGTAAAATTTCCTAACAAGAAGGGCTGCTGGTCATTCAGAAGCTCATGACTTGAACTCTCAAGAAGCCTAATTCGTGCCGCTGTCACATTAGCACCGCGGGTCTGGTTGTGCACCCTGATCACAGCAACCGTTGCCTGGTCTTAAAAACCCACCGGCCAGGCAGCCTCCCGCCGGGGACACCAGCTTCAGCCGGAGAAGCTCCGGAAGAGCCAGATCTCCAGGAAGCCCCAGGGCCAACCCCTCCACACCCCAGGTCTGAGAACAAACGCTCCACAGCCCCTGAGTCCCAGTCATCGG
>NW_009705630.1:0-283 GCF_000703405.1 Apaloderma vittatum | reverse complement strand
TTGCCCCCCCCCCCCCCCCAGCCACTGCTGCCGGGACGACGGCACCGGGCACCCAAGGGACACTCAGGCCAAAGTGTGCTTTCCCCTGCCCACTGGTGCCCACTCGTCCCCTGTGCTGCCCATCTGCCTCAGGAACTGCGCCCCAGGACCTGACACAGCAAGCCCCAGCACCGACTTTGACTCCTCAGCCCCACAACTGCCCACACTTCACACCGCAGCTGTGCCCCAGTACCGAGGGGAAACCACACGCCAGGGCGCGTCAGTCCCGGCACAACCCACCTGT
>NW_009705629.1:335-2113 GCF_000703405.1 Apaloderma vittatum | reverse complement strand
TTCAGAGCCAGACAAAGGCTGGTGTTTTCATCCAGTACCGTCACAACAGACGGACACACAACCCCCCCAGCCTGCCCGAGGAGCCCTGTGCTGTCTCAGCCGACCTACCTCGTAGATATTGGGGTGCCACATTTTGGTTAAGAACCTGAAGGCAGGAGGAGAGTACGGGTAGTCGATGGGAAACCGGAGACGAGCCTGCAAGGGAACAATAAGGAGAAGTGAGCATCAGCCTGTGAGAAGGAAACCACAGATCTGCAGACATCACCAGGAGAAAGGAACCTCTGCCAAGTCCAGCTGTGCCCCCACCGAGATGGAGCCCTCGTGCCACGCAGCTCCGCGGGCAGGATGCCAGCACACACCTGAACGAACCGAGCAGCACTGGAGCGAGGCCCCGAGCCTGGGGCCACCCCCGGCCCGGCCGCAGGGACACACAGTGCCCGCACCGCCGGGGAACAGGCTGTTCACCCTTCAGAGCTCACACGGGAGGAAGCACCAGGTGCTTGGTGCTCCGATTAACGCACTGAACCTCTAAAAATAGCCCGTCACCAAGTCAAAACTGGCCGCAGTGTGTAGCTCAGGTGCTAAAAATAAAAGCACATGAAGATCACGCTGCAGTCTGCACCTCCAGCGCCAGCAGAGACACCGACGCGCCACCAGCTTCTCCTGCGGGCCAGGACCACAAAACCCCAGCGATTAAGGCAGGTCAAAACCACAGGCCCAGTGTCAGCCTCCAAGCAAGAAGGCGAAGCCTGAACTGGCACGGAGACATTCGGCAACATCCCTGCCCTCCCCGAGAGCTGCTGCCCCAGCCCATCGGCGTCCCATGAGGACGGGGCAGCTGCTCCCCTGTCACAACCTGCAGGGACCGTTCCAGCTTTTGGGTGTTTCCAGGCTCTGGAAGAAAATTTCCAGATCAAGTTTCAAACAAAGAAGTGAAGATTTAAAACATGTAACAACTCCCTGAGCTTTCTCGCTCCCTCAGCGTGTGCACACAAGGGCCGAGAGGCTGGATCTGTGTCACTGCAGCACGAGCTGCCCCACCTCTGCCCGGCAGCGACCCGGAATCGCTGCTCACCCGTGGAACACGCCCAGCGCGAGGCCCATTCAGGAGGGCAACTGCAAACGAGGCTTCAGATGCTTCTGGAATTAGAGCCTCGACAATAGACGATGCTGCCAAACCCAGTCATCAGCTACCAGCCGTTAACAGATCAGTGTCAGAGGCACAGACACATCTGTCCTCCCCGCAGCACGACCAACCCCGGCTCCACCCCGGGTCCTGGCCCCTCTGCTCTCCCACCCCGCCAAGGTCTGTCCCCAGCACGAGTCGATCTCGTGGCGCAATCGAGGAGCCCCCACCTGCAGCAGGTCCGTGCCCGTCACCACAGTGTCCTCCGGCCGGCCCTTTGTCTGACCGCCCCGCGGCGCTGGACAAGGTGGAGACAGAAGGAAAAGCGAGGTGGCGGCTGGGGCCAGACGGGTTTTGTGTCTCTGTGTGTGTGTGTGTGGAGCTGCAGGCAGCCCAGGGCAGCGCACGCACCCAGTGACACGCAGCCCCGTGCTGGGCTCCGGCCAAACAGCTGAACTTCACAGAATAATCCCCTTTGTTGTGTCAGAGGGGATCAGAACAAAACCAGCCAGAGGCAAAGCGATCCCGAAGGTGGCTCGGAAAGCAACCCTGCTTCGCTGTACACAAACAGGCCGACGTTACCAGGAGCTGGAAGAGGATTTGGGCCCTTCATTCTCCTCTTACATGGAAAGTCTCATCTACCGCTGCCCAG
>NW_009705629.1:0-225 GCF_000703405.1 Apaloderma vittatum | reverse complement strand
AAAGAAAAAAACCCGGGCGAAACCACCGGCCCTCCCTGCCACGGGAAAAACAAACCACGCCGCTTCTGGGGCACAGGTGACCCTCGGGCTGACTCACCCCGGGAGCATCCCCACCCTGACAGCAACAGGATGCCGGCAGAAGAGCTCGTGGTGGAGGAGGGAGGATGAGAAAGAGGAAGAAAACAGCTACACAGGTTGCACAACATCCACGAAGAGCAGATACAC
>NW_009705628.1:7249-7500 GCF_000703405.1 Apaloderma vittatum | reverse complement strand
CCAGTTCTCCTCAGCCGTGCTGGTCGGCCTCTACCTCTTCGAACGTTTTCCCGGTTTCATGGTGGGCGTGGGGCTCTTCACCAACCTGGTCTACTTCGGTTTGCTCCAGACCTTTCCCTTCATCGTTCTGACGTCCTCCAATTTCATCCTGTCCTGCGGTGAGTGGGGCACTCGGGAAGGAAACCTCGTCTCGCCCCCATCGCTGGGTGGGCTCTGGGGGGCAGCAAAGGTTTGAGTTTTGCCCTTGCAGC
>NW_009705628.1:6021-7221 GCF_000703405.1 Apaloderma vittatum | reverse complement strand
ACTTTGAGCTTTGGACACTACTTTTTAATCACGCTTTATGGCGCGGCTGCGATAATTGTGGGCTGGGCCTAATAGTGGGGGAAATATTTTTAGCTGTGTGCCGGGGTGCTGGGCTTTCCCAGGCACCCTCCAGCCAAATTGAGGTGTCTCGATGGGAAAATGAGATCCTGGCTGGCCTGAAGCTCAATGTCCTCCTGTTCTGGGTAAAAAGAAGAAATGAAAAATGAAGAAAATTAAAAAACTTGGCATATGTAATTACCTGACGCTAGGCTGGAGCTGATGTCGAAAAGCTTCGAGACCAATGTCTGCAATTAATGCGGAAATTCATCAGGGTTATGGGACAAAGCTGCGTTAGGGAAGCGCGTCGCCGAGCTTAAATCAGATTTTTGATATTTGTGTTGTTCCCGTGGGCTGGGCTGCCCCAAACTGGGCACAGGGGTCTCTCCTCTCTTCCAACGAGGCCTTAAATTAACAGTGTTTTTAATTTTGGCCAAAGCGAGTGAGTTGATCCTTCCGGCTGGTGAACGGCCGGAGCGCTGGGCAGGCCGGGGGTAGTGGGCCGGTAGCTCTGCTGGTTAAACTGGGTTTTGTCCGCCCCGAGCAGGTCAGATGGTTTCCTCCCACCTTGTCTCCCGCCCGTTTTAGTGTCCCGCGCCCGGTTTCTGGCTCGGGAGCTCTGCTCTGAGTGATCTGTAGTGACACCTTAAGTAGCGAACGGGCGAAATTTCTTCCAGCGTGACTTTCCGGAGTCCTTATGCATATTTCAGGGGGCTGCCTGGGTACGACTGAAATACCTTTGCTCCTCCAAGCCTTCACTTTGCCAGGGTTTTACCCGATCCTTGGAAACAAGCGGAGCTCTCCCATAGTTTTTCTGTCAGCCCCAGGCTCCCACCTGGATCTTCAGCGAGGTCCTTAGGGTGGAGAGGACGCCAGAGCAGCGTGGGACGTGGTGTTTCGTGTCAGGGCTGTCATTTTTTGGGGTTCTACCCACCCGGAGCTGGGGCATCTCAAAAGAGAAGGCAAACCTGAGCTCTGCTTCCCGCTCCTTAAGAGCGAAACGGTGTTTTTCTGCTGCCGAGGACAGCGTTAACTCAACTTCCCTTGGCTGCGTTTCAGCTTGACTTGCTTTACAGATGGCAGAAGAGCTTTCTCTCGGCGGCAGCTGTCGAGGACACGGCGTTTTTCGCTTCTCCTCTCGGC
>NW_009705628.1:3852-6008 GCF_000703405.1 Apaloderma vittatum | reverse complement strand
GTGGCCTGGCGGGCCCCGCCGCACCCTCGGGGACGTGCAGAATAAAACCCCGGAGGGACTCGGCTGCGGAGAGGAGCAGGACGGAGCTGGGTTGAGAGGGAAACTCCAGCTCCTCGCACAGTTTCTCAATAGATAATATTTCCGTGGCGGGAGGATTCGGGGCTGCGGGGAAGGGAGGAGCCCTGTCGCGGGTTTTGGTTTTCCTGCTGGGTTGGAGCTGACCTTGCTCTGTTTCCCTTTGGCAGTGCTGGTTATATTCAATCACTACTTGGCGTTCCAGTACTTTGCTGAGGAGTATTACCTGTTCTCTGAGGTGAGAGGCCTTTGGGAAGGAGTCGATCCGTGTTCTTCCAGCCAGCCCGGAGCTGCTGGCGGGAGGGGGGGGTGGGGGGGGTTAAAATGCCATTTTTTCGGTCAGCGGTGAGACACGCTGAGCATATTTTTTCGCAGACCTTCCCTGGGGGTTCCTGCGCTTGTTCTCTCCGAAGTACCAGGGAAGCTGCAGTTTCTTTTCTCGGATGCGAGCTTGGGGCTTTCTCAGCCAGCTGAAGGGCAGAAGAAATATCGAGTTTTCAGCGTGGTTATTTGTTTTGTGTTGTGTTTGGTTTTTTTTTTTCCCAAAATGCTGAAAATGAAGAAAGCAGACAATAATATGAAGTATGAATTTTTTACAACCTGACCTCAAATCGCTTCCCTCTTGGAGTTACTGCTACTCCTTATTTTTATGCCTCCAACGCGCTAATCCTGCAAAGCCTGCCGAGATGAAGGTCCAAGTCCACAAAAGGGCTTGTTTGGGCCTGACAGTAACGCAAATTTAGGACAGACCCTCCATGAGAATTAAAAAATACCAATAAAATATGCAATTTACTTCTCCAGCGGGGAAGTCGACTCCTCGTGCAGCCCCAGGGTTGGGGCAGCAGGAGCCAACCCAGGTCTGGACTCTTCCTTTTAGTCCCCGTAAGGCGGGAAGAGGATTTAATTAGTTGTAACGACCCAGCCTATGTAATCAGGCTCATTAATATCCTGGGGTTTGGGAGCAGGGCTCCGAGGACAGACCAAGGGAGCTGGGAGGAGAGAAGGCTCCGGGGGCACCTTATCCCTGCTGCAGCGCCTGAAGGGACCTACAGGGAGGCTGGGGAGGGACTTGGGACAAGTGTCCAGCGACAGGACAAGGGAAATGGGTTGAAACTGCAGGAGAAGGGGTTTAGGCTGGATGTGAGGCAGAAATTGTTGAGTGCGAGGGTGGCCAGACTCTGGCACAGATTGCCCAGAGAGGCTGTGGCTGCCCCTCCCTGGAGATGTTCCAGGCCAGGTTGGATGAGCCTGGAGCAACCTGGGCTGGGTAAGAGAGGTTGGATCAGACGAGCTCTGAGGTCCCTTCCAACCTGAGATATTCCAGGATTCTGTGTGTTTTCAGGGCGCCTGGGACGGCAGCAAGGGCATTTCCCTTCCGCGGAAGTCACGGGGTGATTTTTGTTCCCCTTATCAGCTTCGCAGGGCGAGGCTATCTCGATGCCCCAGAGACCGGGGAGAAGGTCGAGCTGCAATTCTCCGGTGCCCTTTCTCGGGGGGTTCGGGCAGGAACTCGGGGCGTACGGCTGGGCCCTCACCTTTTCTCTCGCTCTGCCCGCAGGTCCTCGCCTACTTCACCTTCTGCCTCTGGTTAATCCCTTTTGCTTTTTTCGTCTCCTTGTCGGCTGGAGAGAACGTCCTGCCTTCCACGGTGCAGCCCGGAGGTGAACGCTCCTGCTTTTTCATGATACATCATCAAATCATCCCTTTAGGGCCCGTTTGGGATCCTTCCACCCCCTTCATTTTGGGGCTAAAACAGGAAAAAAAGACAAGAACGACCGTTATGGCTCCATTCCCTCCACTTGGAGCAGGGAAAGGGGGGGCTGCCTTTGGGAAAACGGGTCTCCCGGAGCTGTCGACGGATTTGTTTGATTTTTCTTTTTCCCCTTCTCCCCACAGACGACGTCGTCTCCAACTACTTCACCAAGGGGAAAAGAGGGAAGCGCTCCGGCATCCTCCTCATCTTCTCCTTCATCAAGGAGGCCATCCTGCCCAGCCGACAGAAGATTTACTGACCCCCTCCTCGAGCCGGGCAGACCTGAACTGTGCGGGGAGGGGAGCTCCCCACCACCTCATCATCGCTC
>NW_009705628.1:3562-3807 GCF_000703405.1 Apaloderma vittatum | reverse complement strand
GAGGGCTCACGCCTTTTTTTATTACGGTTTCATCCTTATCCCCCCTCCTGGGACTGCGTGTGAGAAGGATGTTTGCGAGGAGGGTCCGGCCCCTCCGGCGCTGCCCAGCCTGGGAGATGTTGGCTGGGCTTTAAAGCCGGGAATTTGGCTGTGAGGGAACCGTTCCCTCGGCGCAGCAGGAGAACGCGGTTGACGTTTAACCAAGGTTTACACAGAGCCATTAATTAAAAAAAAAAAAAAAAAAA
>NW_009705628.1:3155-3456 GCF_000703405.1 Apaloderma vittatum | reverse complement strand
GGACTCGATGTTGGTTTTTTGTTTGAGTTTTAATGTAGGAAACACCTGCTTTTTTCATTTTGGTCCCCCTGAGTGGCCGGGACACTGGGCATTTTGCCTGCTCAGCATTCCTGGTGCTGCTGAACTCACCAGGCTTCCCTTCTTCCCGAAAGGGGAGAAAATCGAAAAAATGATCCTGCTGGGAAGAAGGCAAACCCTTTGGTCTTGTTCCTTGTGCTCAGAAAAACACCTTTTTTATTATTTTTTTTTCTTTTTTCCCTCCTTTTTTGCTTTGTTGTTGGTCACCTTCAGCACCTGCCGG
>NW_009705628.1:2399-3103 GCF_000703405.1 Apaloderma vittatum | reverse complement strand
CAGTTTGACGGTTTGGGAAGGCTTTTTTTTTTGAGGATTTTCTGAGGAAAACAGCTCATATTCAAGGCGAAGACCACTCTTCCCTGCCCCTGGGCTTGTCGAAGGCCGGTGTGTTTTCCATGCTCTTTCTTTTCTTGAGAGCTGCTCGTCTAATAAAGGCCACAGATGAAACTCGCCTTAGCGGAGCGGCTGGACGCGGTCGTGTCCCTCCCGCTCGTTGGTGTCATACGAGGAAATCGCCCTCTGTGCACTCTGGTTCTTTTTTGATGTTTATAGAGAAATAGCAGAGGAGGAAGAGCTTTTCCAGGCTGTGGAAGGCTCTGAGGGATGCTGGCGGCCGGCAGGGGTGGGCAGGAGGGTTCTTCATCGAGTCAGAGAATGGTTGAGTTTGGAAAGTGCCTTGAAGATCATCTCAGGGCAGGGACACCTCTCTCCCACCAGCCCAGGTTATTGGGGAGTCTGAGAACGGCGAGGGGTGAAAGCGGGATGGGTGGGAAAAACCCACCTGGAAAACTGGAAAAAGCTGCTCCCCCTGCTCCAGGGGCTGTAATTTTGCTTCGAGGCCACAGGGTGGGGGACGCCGAACCTGTGCTCCATGCCCTGCCCGGACAAGCCGGACGCTTTTGCACACTTCGAGGTTTTCAGCTTGACCAAACTCAGGTTGAAAAATCAGATTTCCAGCCGGTGGCTCCCACCGGGGGGAT
>NW_009705628.1:1176-2304 GCF_000703405.1 Apaloderma vittatum | reverse complement strand
GAGGGTGGGGGACAAGGTGAAGCCCCCCCGCCCCGAGCTGGGGCTGCCTGAGGATGGCAGGGCGAGCACCGTGCCTCTTGCCAGCCTAAAAATGAAGTTTTCTCCTCCTGGCTGTCGCGCAGGAGGGGTGGGAAACTCCTTGGGGGTCACAACGGGGAGAGCAGGGCGCGACGGACGGTGATTTTTGGGAGGGATCCATCAGAAAAAGCAGAGCCCCGGGACTGCTGCCAGCGGGTAGGATGTAAATGGGGCAGATCAGTAGCTCTAATGTCCCTTCTGCCGAGTCTCTTTAATCCCTCGTTTTCCCGTTCACTTAGCCAGAAAGCGAGGGTAGATTGCTTTGTATTTTTCCAGATGACAAATCCATTTTCCCCCCCCCCTCGGCCTGCTTGCTATCGTCGGGCAGTTCACATGTTAATGACACACATTTCTTTGAGCTGAACCAGATTCGGATAAATCGTGTAACTGGATTAGAGCGAGTGAAACCCTATAAATATTTAAAAGGCGAACGTCAGGAAAAGTCCCCCCCACCGCCGGCTCCGAAGGCTGCGGAGGGAGAAGGTAACACCGCTCGGCTCCCTGGCTGGAAAGCAGAGAGGTTTGGGGCCAGCTCCTGAAATTTTGCCCTCTCCAAAAGCCTGGTTTGGGTCAGAACACCCCCTTTCCTTGCCCTGAAACAGGGAGCGGGGGAAATCTAGTGAATAAGGTATAAAAATCCCTCACTGCTCGCCGGGCCAAGGCAGGGATGCTCGGGAGCCCAAACCAGAGGGTTTGCGGCTTAAAAGAAATAAAATAATCGGTGGCTTCAGCACTTTGATCGAGGGTTTAAGAGTCGTGGGGACGGCTCTTCCCGTCCCTCGGGAACGGAGCTGGCATCGATTTTTCATGGGTGTTTGGAGGGTGCAGTCAGGGGGAGAGGAATTCACTCGATATTTAGCGGGCAGAGCGCGGCGCTGGGAAAGGGCACGGGCGCTCATGAGTAACCGCACACGGGCCCACCCCGGCGGGGATCGAAACGCGACGGGCGAGGGGTGCTCGGCTCCCTTCCGACCCCGAAAACGCCGGGTTTGGAGAAATTCAGGAGTGGAACAGGGTGCGAGCAGCCTGGTTCCAGCCTCCCTGGGCTTT
>NW_009705628.1:343-1145 GCF_000703405.1 Apaloderma vittatum | reverse complement strand
TCGCCTCCCCCCTGGGGTGTCCGGACCGGGGGGAGCCGGTCCCAGCGCGGGGATCCCCGCAGCTCTTGCCTTCTTTTATTTTTATTTCTTTTTTTTTTTGCCTTCTTTTTTTTTTTCTGTGATTCTTTTGCAGCGAGAGGATCTGTTCAGCAAGCTGACATTCAGCCTCTCGTCTGGTGAGCCTCGTCCGCCTTGCGAGCAGCCTTTCCTTGTCTGCTTTCCACATGGCAGCCCTCAGGTGTCTGGAGAATCGAAAGGCCAGGACAAGAAACGCTTGGTAATTAGAAGGATAAGCTCCTTGCCTTAAATATTTTAGTTCAAGTCGTCTGCGCCTTACGAGGAAGAGAAAGAAAATGTGTTCCATTAAAAAAAAAAGCAGAGCGATGGAGTTGGCTGGAACGCAGCAACCTGTCCTGGCTGTCCTCGGGGACCTGGAGGGGGGACCTGTCCCCTCCTCGGGCGCTTCGAGAGCCGCTCGCCCTTTCTCCGCTGGCACCGGAGAGGGTTTCCTGGCACGTCCTTATTCCTTTGGGCTGTTCTGGCTGTCCCAGACAGCTCTTTAATTAGCACCACAACAAAAAAAAGGCGTCGCTGGCTGGAAGAGGAAGGTGCATAAATCCAGGCTACAAATGCCGCCTGCGGTGTTTTTCACAAGAGGGGAGTCATTAACTTAAATAATTAAGCCGCGCTCCCGGCTGATACACAAGTGAATAAACTGTTTAAAAAAAGAAATGAAGGGTCCTGTGCGCGTCCTGCTTGCCCCCCAGGGCTGAGCATCCCCCTCTCTAGGGGATGCAGGACC
>NW_009705628.1:0-246 GCF_000703405.1 Apaloderma vittatum | reverse complement strand
CCCGGGCGAGGGACAGCACGAACCTGCCCCTCCGTGTCCCAAGGAAGGGACGGCTTTTTTAATGCTTTTGTTGTTCTTTGGAGTTGAAAGGAAGAGCTTGAAAGCCCCTCGGGAGGTTTGGGAGAAGAGCCACAGAAATACAGAATCAGACCCCCTTAGCCCCCACACCCCCGTGTCCCAGTATGTTCCAGCATCGCCAGGAGGGTCCTGGTGGGAATCGCTGAAGTTCAAAGTCGTTCTGCTGCC
>NW_009705627.1:798-1063 GCF_000703405.1 Apaloderma vittatum | reverse complement strand
TTTACCCAACAGGGTCCCAGCAGCCCTGGAATGAGGAGGAGACGAACGGCTCAGCGCACGCCATGGGTGCTTTAGCAGCCTTTCCTCCTGACGTGGAGCTGAGAGGACACCCCTGCACGGTGCGGACGTGGCTTCTGCCTTCCTTCCAGAAATCATCCCCTTTTTAGCAAAATTATATGCTGCTGACAAAACCACCGGTTTGCACGGAGTCACAGGGAAAAACCACCAGGGCGTGCGAGCAGGACGTCCCTTCCGCCCCTTCCTT
>NW_009705627.1:443-697 GCF_000703405.1 Apaloderma vittatum | reverse complement strand
CCATGCCCGTGAGGCTATTTGCTATTCCAGGATGTGGTTTTCCCTCTCTTTTCGGCTAGAAATTCCACCCTGGACTTTAAAAAGAAATGGCAACCAACAAGCCACCGTTTTGTCGACGGTGTTTGTTTTTGCCAAATAGGCATTTCCTAAAGCAAAACCCTTCTCTCGCAGCTATCGGCTCCGCGAGCACAGCCTTCCCCTTCTGCACTGCAGAACTGCCACCTGGGCTGGGAACCGCGTAGGACCCAGGGGAC
>NW_009705627.1:0-394 GCF_000703405.1 Apaloderma vittatum | reverse complement strand
CTCACTTACAAGGTGCCGTGGGAGCCGGGGTGGCAGAGGCACCGTCCGGTCTCGAAGTGGCACTGGCCATTGACGCAGTCGCTGCAGACGAAAGCACAGTTCTCCCCGTACGTCCCGTTCCGGCACTTGGTTTCACACCTGGGGAGGGAGCAGGGCAGGCGGCTGGAGCACCCCCAGCTACGTGGAGCTACGGCACCCACCAGCTGCATGCTGTCAGCCCTGTCTGGGTGTGGCAAACCCCAGCACCAACCCTGGCCACCCCCAACTCTGCACTCACCGGTCTCCGATCCAGCCCGGGTTGCAATGGGAGCACTTGCCGTTGATGTGGTTGCAGGTGTGGCCGTCCTTGCAGGGAGGACAGAGCTTCTCGCAGCCCTCGCCGTAGAAGCCGGGT
>NW_009705626.1:20004-20627 GCF_000703405.1 Apaloderma vittatum | reverse complement strand
TTTTTTTCTTTCTTTCTTTTTCTTTTTTTTTCTTTTTGGTTTTTTTCTCCCCCCCACCTCTTTTTTTTTTTTTAAGCAAAAAAACCAAAACCTTGTATGCTTCTTTTTCTCCCTTTGAGAAAAAGTTTTAACTTCTTGACAAATTTGACTCCCTAAAGGGAACGAGAGCGTGAGCTGTATGGGCCCAAGAAGAGGGGACCTAAGCCTAAAACTTTTCTCCTGAAGGTAACTCTTATTTAAATAACTTGGGTTTAGCCAAATGTCTCTCAAACACCAGTGGTGCGTGCCCTTGGAAGAAGTGGACTTTCGAGTCACTTGTGCCTGCTCCCTGGCTCTGGGAACATAGGCACAAGCCGATGGGAAAGGGGGTGGGGGTACAGAGACGCAGAAGCATGCGAGGAGAGAGCATGTGTGCGTGTGACGGGTGCCCCAGCAGGGCGGTCGGTACATGCGGATGTACACGGTGAGGCTGCAATCTCTCTTTCCAATATCTTCTCCCTCTTTACGGCCTTCTGCTGCCGCAGTGGAGTGCTAGCCAGCCCTGCTCCTTCTTCCTTCAGCAGCCTCTTCCATCCAGCCTCTGCCCTGCAACTTAGCAGCACCTTAAGCAATCAGGCAGCAGT
>NW_009705626.1:11626-19973 GCF_000703405.1 Apaloderma vittatum | reverse complement strand
CCCCTTACGAAATGAGGGGGCAGGGGCAGGACTCCTGCCGCCACTTGTGCTCCGCTGACTCTGTTTCAGGATGTAGGTGCTCCACAGCAGTTTCACAAAGGGCTCATGTTTTCTTCTGTAATCTGTAGGCTTGTTTTGCTGGTTTGGGGTTTTTTTGGCTTTTTTTTTCTGGGGGGGTATGTGTTTCACCTCTGCGTAAGGTAACGGCTGAAGTTTCCAGTTCCTCTCCGATAGACCTAGTATCTCTGCAAGGAGATATCGTAGCATCTCTCTGCTTGCTTTGCAACGGACAGCAAGGAAGGTAATCGCTAGTGCAGCCCTTTCCCCCCAATTTTTTTTTTTTACTTTCTTTTTTCAGTTAAAAAAAGTGGTAGCTGCACAACTGCTGAGTGAGCTCTGTAGATTTATTAGTTTACAAAGATCCTCGCTTTACTCCCCTCTTCTTCCCCAACCCCCTCCTCAACTATGTCAATCTCGGACTTCAAGTGATTGTAGAAACTACGTGAGTTTGTATGACCAAGACAAATGAGCAAGTTCACAGCTTCCCTGGTTTTGATCTAGTATAAAGCCCTGGAACAGCCGGCGTGGACCCTGTGATAAGGCATCACTATCACTAAGTCATTCTATGGCTTTGGGCAAGTCTTTTAGCCTTTGTACATGTTTTCCCATCTGTGAAACAGGTTAATACTTTCCTTTGCCTGACAGCAATAGGAGCTTTGCTCAAGTCAGCGCAGTGCTTTAACTGTATGAGCACCGAAAAAAAGCAGTGAGGGGTAGGGTGTCACCTCTCTTCTACTTTGAGGCTGTAACTTAGCATGCAGAAGAAATGCAGGAACAGGCATATTTTGATGCCCCGAGTAAAACCCAGGGGACTGTGGTAATCCTCAGAAAGTCCTGCTGATGGAACTGTACTTCTCCCTCGTTGTCTGTTTTTCTGCTAACAGTTTTCTGTATCTGCAGACTGAGAACTACAAACGTGACTGATGTGTACTACCTCTTACACTTTATTCAGGGAAACTAGACTAGTTGATTTTTCTCTTTCTGGCAGTCATGCATTAAATGAAACCCTTGTGTTTAGGTTTCCAACAATGCAGAGGAACACTTAAAGGGAAACCACCAGCTTAAAATAGATCTCAGTTTGAATTAAAAAATACTGGTTTTTGTAACACCTGACACTGTTCGGAGTGGTAGAGAAGTGTTTATGCTGTGCTTACGTTTAATGTTACTATGTGTAATCAGATTCTTTTCTTTTTGATTCTGAATGTGGTAACAGCAAAATCCATTGCCAATTTTTCACTCATTTTAGAAAAAAAGAACCCACTGCAAAACCAACCCCCAAGCTCAAAAATAAAACCCACTCGTTCCTCCTCTTCTTCCCTTGCCCTTTAAAACACCCCTAAACTTGGAACCTGAATTATTCAACAGCATCCTTTGAATCACATCCCTGACACGTTTATGTGGCACATCTTCCTTCTGCCAGCTTGTCATACACTACTGAAAAACCTGTAGGTTCTCAGAGCTGGCTTGGTACTTTGTAGAAGATGGATTGCAACAGGGAGCCAGATGAGTTCTCTCTCCTGAAGGCTGGTGCCACGTTGTGGGAGAGGCTGGTGGGGCAGAGCACGGCTGCCGCTTGGTTTGCAGCTCTGGGAAATGGAGCTGGCGGAGCTGTTAGCGCTCTGACTTGCTGTTTTTCTGTGACTTCGGATCCTACCCTAAAAATAACATCCCAGGCCAGGTGGCAAGAAGAAACTCTATCTCAGCTAGCCCTATCTGAACTTGTTTGAGCGCTTGTTCAGGCAAACCGCTAACAACACAACTGCAGTTGGAAAGACGACAGAGACCAGCGTGATAGTTTGCATCATATGTGTCTCTTGGTCAGTTCTTCTGACCTGTCGAAGATGCGAGTGTCACCTCTGCTGGGCCTGCGGCACCAGTGCCGCCGTGGGAGAAGTGGGATTTGGTTCTGCATCACGCGTCGTTAATGAAGGTTTTTTTGGTTCTTTCAGCTGCAGGATCTGCCAGTGAGAATTTCAGGAGGGGAAAGAAATTTGATTCTTGTATCCCAGAGGGAGTCTTTGGAGTTGGCAGTTAGAACAATATTCCTTTTGATCTGTTAACTGAACAGATTAGGCCTGGATGCGATGATGTTTAAGCAGGGGTCTGGCCTTGGACTGCTTTGGTAGGCTGGCCCACCCTAGACTCAGTGCCTCGCTAGTATTTTTCATGTGTATCAGCGCTTAAACTTAGGCTTCTGAGTCTACAATAAGGCACTAAGTGCCCCGATATGCCACTCAGTCCCCTGTCGTGTGTGGGTGTTTTAGTTTGCAGCTGGGGCTACGTTTATCCTGGGATTAGTTCTCCAAAGCTGTAGACAGGCACCCAGGGGGATTTGCAGAAAGCATTTCAGCAGGTTAGTGGCCCACGCCTTTTGGAAAAGCTTTGAAAAACTGCATCTTTGACCACCTGCTGCCTTTTTAAGCCAAACTCCTGTTGCTGAGAACCGTCTAAACACTTGCCCTTTCGATGACACGGCATAGGGAAATTATAGCCCGGTCTTTGTAATACTGCTATCGAGATGGCTGGTGTTGAAAGTGGCTCCTGCAAACTTCCCCAACTGCGAAGTTTTGGGCAGGAAATGGGTCTTTATCCTTTGCATACTAGGGGCAAACTTTCCCACAGCTGAGATCCAGCTTGGCGGGAGGTTGTGATTCTTGGGAGGCTGCTGGTATGCTGCGAGCTCTGTGCTGTGAGCGTATGGGAAGCGGAGTCCTTGGCCTGAAGTGGGGCAGCGCTCTACATAAGGCTCTTACCTTACTACTTAGGTGTCTGGCAGAAGGCGTCCTTGAGGATGGGCCCTTCAGCTTGCAGGTCAGGGTGGAAACTGATTCGAGGTTAGAAAGAGGCACAGCGTGTGCTGTGGTGATCTTCCTCTTATCCCCCTGCTTGGTTTGTTCTTTTTTTATTTTGCTTTTTTTCCGTGGCACTCTGCTGTGTGGAATGCAAAACTCGCCAACTAATGTAGTAAAGTCTAACAAGTGCTATTATTAAGAGACAGAACCCGATCCACAAGCTCAGTGGGCAGCCAGCAAAGCCCCCTCATCGGGGTGGCTGTAAATACTAAGGTGAAAAGAGTGGAGAGGGTTAATGGGAAGGAAAAAGTAAAGGAGAGCAGGGCAAAGGAAAGCCTCAGTGGGAGAGGGGGAGAAGAAGGGGCTGAGCAGCGTGGTATTGTGTCGCTTCGCCCTTCCTTGGACTCTAAAGTTGGAGTTTGGTTTCTTTTGATCTCCTC
Organism: Apaloderma vittatum; assembly: GCF_000703405.1. Taxonomy (NCBI): domain Eukaryota; kingdom Metazoa; phylum Chordata; class Aves; order Trogoniformes; family Trogonidae; genus Apaloderma; species Apaloderma vittatum. The sequence goes on along the minus strand of NW_009705626.1, from coordinate 16,681 downwards.
CCTGTTCGTAAATTATCCCCAAGCGGTTTGAAAACAGGCCGTTCCCCTTTGTAGCATTTTGTTCCCCATCCATTCGGGAAGCTTTAGTTTATGGCAGTGTTGCTTGGGAGAACTGTGCTATGAACTGGCTTGCTGTTGCCTTGTCACTTGGAAGACTGCAGAAGAAAGAGGGCGATAAAAAGGCAGAACAGCAGCCAAAAAGGGGAAAGAAGAGCTCTTGCGAATGCTGTTTGGAGCAAGGACTGTGGGAATGCAGGTGGAGAATAAAAGACAAAGCAGAACCAGTAATTTATGAGAGCAGCACTACTATGGTGCAGCAGTGCTACTGGAAATGACTTGATTTTGAAATAATTAACTAGAAATCCATTGCTTTACAAGGGTTGTTTTTATTTTTATTTTTTGTCTTTGTTTTTCTTCCAAATTGTGGAGCTTTTGATGTAAATCAGGTAAGAGAGGCTTTTCAAAGCACGTGTCCATGTACGTGCTTGTGTGCCTCAGTGCGTTAAGGGAATGAATGAACAAATATGCTTGCTGGGCCTCAAGGGACATTTATTCAGAAATAGTAGGGAACTGGGGAGATAGATTAGTTCCCAGGGGCAACGAGGGAGAGCTGTACAAGCTAAATAAAGGTGATACGGATCCCAAAAGGGAGGAGGGGGGGAAGGGAAGCAATCCCAGCAATTGGCTTGCTCTCATGACAGAGCACTGCAGCAAGCCTCCAGAAGCTGCATCCTGATGTTGGCTGAGCTGTAAGCTGAGAGCGAATTACTTCATATACACACTGAGTACCTTTTCAGTGGTGAGCAAATCCTGCAGGTGAAAACAGCAAAGCCCAGGGAGGTAGTTTCCATCTGGAAAACTTCTGAGTTAAGTAACGAACTGTGGTGGCACAGCTGGAAGGATTAAACAGGTTTGTTTTTCAAAGACCTGATGCTCACGAGGCTCGTGAGTGTTCTTGAGTAATGGATCTGTAGCAGGGAAAAGTGCATTTCTAAAAGATAAAATCGAATGCTACATACCAGAGATAGCTAGTTACTTAATGTAAAATTGGAACTGGGAGAAGGAGACCCCAGAAAATGTGCTGTCCTCTGCAGGGAACAGACTTGAGTTCATATAGTCGATGCCTGGATAAAACCTGATCCTGTGGCAGGAATACTGAGCTTTGCAAGTGAGAGGGCTCTGGGGGCTAGTCTTAGATAAGAACATCTGATACTATTTTTCTTGAAACCTTACCTGGAAAAACAAGCTGAAGGTAAGCTGAATATTTGCATATTGCTTTGTGGAGTTTGCATGGAAGCTGGTCGCTGGGGATGGCAGTGTAGCACCAGGGGAGGACTGCTGGGTCCCAGCTTACCCTCTCTCTTAATGATCTGGCCAAAGAGATCAATGCTGCATGTAGTGTACCTGGAGATTGTGGAAACTGGAATATAGTAAATGCAGAGAGTTAGAATGTGAGTTAAAAACGGCTTCAGTCTCGAGGAGGTGCCCCAGAAGTAACTGGAAACACAGATGTAGCAAGTAAAGGAGACCTGCTCGTTCTGGCACACCGGGAAAGCCTCAGCCATGGGCCAAGGCTCTGGGCTAGCTGCTGCGTGAGCACGAAACTGAGACAGGTCTCTGTCTCAAAACAGGACCGGAACTGATTAATGCACAGAGAAAGTAGAATCAGCAGGACTATGGAAGTGGCCAGGCAGTGACCATGCCAGCATTATCGCCTTTCATTTAACATGGTTGCTGGGAAGCTTTGATGAGGAATTTTGGGGTGTATAAGGCAAATGTGGATGTTGGTGGCTGTGGGTGAATGTAAGGCGGTGCTCTGGGCAGGGGGCAGTTAGACTCGATTGGGAGCAGAATGGCACAAAAGCGGGCAGAACTCGCTCCAGGATGTGATTACAGGGAAGGGAATTAATCTAGAAGATGGCAACAGGAGAGGCCATGAAGGATGCCTTTGTCTATCCACTGATGCTGTGGATCAGGGATTTTTACTGTCTGGACCCTCTTCCTGGCTTTCTTGTCCTGAATTTTGGAACAGGGCACTGTGTTGCACTTCACTTTCAGCTGAGCAGCAGTAAATTGGCGAGAAGCCCAAAGCACAAGAGTAGCGATGCTGGAAGGGCTGGCTGTGGTGAGCAGCGGGGGGAAGGAAGAATAAAGTTGTTAGTGCAGGCAGTACTGATACGTAATGTCACAAAGCAAACAGTAGCTTGTCCTGGTGTCTGCTGACCGCTTCAGAGGCACCTGTGAAGAGGAGAAGCAAGCACAGCCCTTGATGTGCGTCTGTCTGTGCCTGTGACCTCTTGCCAAGGTCTGTGGGGTCTGTTAAGTTGTGAATCATTGGGGTGGGATGGGGAAAGTTAATGTGGGGCAGGGAGTTCATGTGGTGCTGCTGCAGTGTTCCAGCCTGTAGGATGCCTGGGACAGGAACTGTGTCTATTAATTTTGTGAACAGTTTGGGGCATGGAGTAGTGTGTGAGGCTGAGCAAAATAAAACCAGCTCGACGCTGGGTTGCTCTTCCTGCTAGAGCAGGACATGTTGGGGTTTGTCTGTGCTGGGGACACTTCACTCCAGCTGAGTGAAACTGCCCAGGGTTAACGTGGAGAGTGTCTGTGCTTGCCTTGGAGGTCGTATTTCTCATCCCTGTTTCTTTGTCAGTCAGCTGATACAAAGTCTTGTGTCCCTGGTTCAGCTGAGCTTTCAGTTTGCATCTTGACGTGCAGCCAGGGAAGGAGGCCTCATCTTTGCTGTCCTGTTAAAGCCGGGGTACAAGAAGCACTGAAGGACATGATCAGAGAGTCATAGAATGGCCTAAGCTGGAAGGGACCTTAGAGATCATTTGAATCCAGCCTCCCTGCCGCCAGGGATGCCACCTCTCGACTAGGTCAGGCAACACATGGGGACCGAACGGGAATCGAACCCACGACTTTAGCGTTGTTAGTGCTACGCTCAACTGACTGAGCTAACCAGCATGAGATGGGGAGGAATGTCTTCATGTCCCTGTTTTCAGCTTGTTCACGATCTTCTGCAGTTCCCAGGGAGATTTTGGTGGGAGAAGAGGGGCAGTGGGTGACAGCAAAGCTCTGGGCATGTAGGGCCAGGGCTTTGGAGTGTATTGTGCAAGAGCTGGCCTGGGCCCCTCGCTTAGATCGGTTAGATCCCTGCCTTTGCATGCACTTCCCCTGCTCTGGCGTTTCTCTGGTAGGAAGCACAGCCTGCAGGGTGACAAAGGAGATGGTATTGGAGCGTTTAAGCTCTTTGCTGGCAGGAAGCCACCCCGATCTTGCCCTGTGCTAGGGGGCAGCTGGATGGAAAAGCTGGGAAGGAAAAGCAGGGGTCTTCTGCTAACACTGCAGTTCTTCTTGTGCCCACGAGGTGGGAGAAGCTGCTCACTAGATGGGCAGTCAGCGGTAGGGGGCTTGCCTGTTCCCTCCTGGTCTGAGCAACTTCTGCCTGTGACCACTGCTAAGAGGGAATAAGGAAGGGGCTTGGTTTGGGCAAGGAGCAGGGGTGTGGGTAGGAGGCTAACAAACAACTGCACTCTGGCAAAGTGTAATGTGAGAATATGCTCTGGGTTTCCATATCCACAGGGTCTTGAGGCCATACTGCTTCATCTTCACAGTGCAACTTGTTCCTGCTGCCATAAAATGTTCCTGTCTCTGGTGGGTGAACCAGGACAGGTTTTGACATTATCTCCAGCCACTAGAGGAGCTTCAAAGTCTTATTTCACCTCCCCTGGCTCTTAGGGAGGTTTGGTACTGAGCAGTCGATCTGGTGCTGCTGTTCTTTCATTAGTAGGCTTCAGACAAGCGTGGTGTTCAAAAGGGTAAGGCAATCTCTTCTTTGGAGAATGCAGTGAAACTTGAATTCCAGCGGGCATAGTCTCTGGCTTTAAACACCAGGCCTTGCTTCCACAGCAGAGTAAGGATAAACAACTTGCTTGCAGTCTCTAGTTAAAATTAAGCTTTGGATTTCTGCATTTCTCACGTTTAGCTAAGATAGCTCTGTCAGTCCACCCTTACACACCTCCATCTGTGCTCCACAAGACCCCTCTTTTACCATCCTTTGCAGAGTAGTTGGATCTGGTTGTGGAAGAGCAAACTGGGTGCATTATTTTCCCTCTCCCTCTTTTCTTGTGCTCGTTTCATAGAGAACTTGGTACAGTCTCCTGTCTTGGGACTAGTATGTGATTTTGGATGCTGACTTGACACTTAACAGCCCCAGTGCCTAGGAGGACACGCGGTTGGTTGGCCAGCAGTGGTGTGCTGTGCATGTTGGCTGATGGTGACTGAGGGAGGCCTTGGAAAGCGTTAACTGTAACCCTGAAATGTGACTGGAGGGTGGCAGTTTCTTCCTGGGGAAAGCATATGTCAACAAGGGCACAGCCTAGGGAGTAATTAGCTGCCCATAAAGGATGTAGACAGTGCCCTGTGCTTGTATCGGGCCTTTGCCACAGCTATCAGTAGTCCATAGATGTGTATGTGTGCTTGTCACTGATGTGGCTATAAATGTGACATGGCATTGCTGCTAAGTGCTTGTCCTGCTGTGAGCCATGCCTGATTTAAGATTTGGCTGCACCTAGGCTGCCTCTCTGACCCTGTTTTTTTTCTCTCTCCCCACCACCGCAGGCTCGGGCCCAAGCGGAGGCCCTCCACATTGGGGATGTACACTTTTCTGTCAAGCCTGGTTCTAGCACCTCCTCTCCGAAGCTCCACTCCAGTGCTGCGGTGCACCGGCTCAAGAAAGACATCCGGCGATGCCACCGCATGTCCCGGCGCCCCTTGCCCCGTCCAGACCCGCAGAACGGCGGGAGCGTGGGTGGTGGGGCTGGCATCCGTCCTCCCGTCTCGCCCTTCTCGGAGACCGTCCGCATCATCAATCGTAAGGTGAAACCCCGTGAGCCCAAGCGCAGCCGCATCATCCTCAACCTCAAAGTCATTGACAAAGGTGGGAAGCCAGCCAACGGGGCCGGGGGCCTAGCTCGGCCCAAGATTCCATCCCGAAACCGCGTCATTGGCAAGAGCAAAAAGTTCAGTGAGAGTGTCCTCCGCACCCAGATC
>NW_009705626.1:11282-11493 GCF_000703405.1 Apaloderma vittatum | reverse complement strand
ATGCCCCCAGCTCCAGCTCCGCTGGCTGCCCGTCACCTGCCCCCCACTCCTCCTCCGACCCAGATGATTCCCCTCCAAAGCTGCTCCCCGAGACCCTCAGCCCAGCCATCCCCGACTGGCGTGAGTCAGAGGTCCTCGACCTCTCAATCCCACCCGAGTCAGCCGCCACCAGCAAGCGTTCTCCCCCGGGAGGGTGCAGTGGGGGGCAGAC
>NW_009705626.1:0-11243 GCF_000703405.1 Apaloderma vittatum | reverse complement strand
GTCCTGAGATGTCCCCTTGCTCTAACGTGGTGGTCACGGATGTCACCAGCAACCTCCTCACCGTCACCATCAAGGAGTTCTGCAACGCGGAGGATTTTGAGAAGGTCGCGGTGGGCAGTGGTGTTGGAGGAGGCAGCAAGTGAGCAGCCAGGTGCCCCCCCGACTCCAGGAGTGTGGGGGGAGCTCTACCTGTAAGAAGTCGTGGTGCGAATGGCTGTCCTTAGTTCTCTCCTTCTCCCCTTGGCTGTCCCTCTGCCCTCACTGCCACCCTTCCTCCTCCTTTCCCTCTGCCCACTCCCTCTTGCCTGGAGGCTGGAGCGTGTCAGTGGTGGGGAGCAGGTGGGGGGGGATCACCCACTGTTCCCAGGTGTCGATGCTGCTGGGAGGAGGCAGGGAGGGTCATGGTGGGGCTTGGGGGAGTGGTTGTTTGTCCTTGAATGTGGTGTTGTCCAACGGGCAGTGGAGCCTTTGGGGTTGAGGGTTGGGTGAGCACATGTCTGTGTGCCTGCGGGGATGGTGGGGAAGGTGCTTTTCCTCCTTCCCCTTCCATCTTTGACTAGAAATGAAGAGGAGCTCCAGGCCCTTCAGGGGAGGATGTAAAAGGTTTGGAGCCCTTGCCAAGGCTCCCCAAGCCTTCTCCCACAATGTGCATGCAGTCTCTTCCATTCCTACATTTCACCTTTGCCATGACTCTGATCCTGCCATCCTTCCCCTTCTTGCCCTGTGGCCTGGATCTGCCCTCTGCCATACTGTCCTTGTGGCAGTTGTCAGTCCGGATGCCCCCAGAGCAAGAGGGAGAGGGGCAGATGAAGTGTCATGTGTGGAAGGTGCTTGAGACAAAGCTAGGGTGATGGGGAGTGCCCCACACAGCATAAACCCCATATTGGCTTCTCCTTTCCTTCGACCATTGGTGCTACCTTGGCAGTTGTATGGGCACTTTCAGGTGCCCTGGTCCCTCCTCTTCTCCTGCATCTTCCAACTTGCTCAGCTCTGCAGGGGGAAGGGAAGAAAAGGGGAGCCTGCTTCTGGCCCAGATCTTCATCCTGGTGTTCATCACTTGCACTTGCTTGGGAGAGGGGGCATGAAATGCCCTTCCCCAGCCTTTCTGTGGTGGAAGTGGAGAGTGGGCTGTGCATCCATCCTTCAATTTCAGGCAGAAGATGTGCCAAGAGCGTGATGCTGCCCCAGATGGGTAAACTGGTCTCCCTCTTTGAGCATAAGCTTCTCCCGACCCTTTTTGCTTTGCCCCTCTCCCTCAGAAGAAGGGAAGGATAGATGCTAAGGCAGGCCATTTGCTCTTCCTGCTCTTCCTTTTATCTCTCCTGCTCTCCCTTCCCTGTGGGTGGGTGGCCTGGAAGAAGGTTCCCCTTTGTCTTTTGCAGCATCTGAAAGAGCCTTTACAACTGTCAGCCAAAGGTGCTAATAAGAAATAACTGTCTCTCACATCTTATGCATGTGTGCTGGATCTCTTCCCCCAGAGCTTCTGTGAGCTCCTCTAGAAATTCCTTCTCTTCACTGCTAGCAAGTAGGAACGAGCAAGACCACAGCTCGCCATTATTTTACCCACAGCTCCCTCTTTCTCTGACCACCCTTGTTCACATCCAAAATAAGCTCTCTCTTCTGCCTGCTATTTCTGGCTTGCTCCATTTCTGTGTGGGTCCTGAGCTTCACGGTGAGGTGATGTTGCTTTGCTCTCCCTTCTCCCCCTACTCGCACAGGACTCTGCCTGTAGGGGCAAGGAAAAGAGGTGCTGATCAACCAGTGGGAGAGCTTCACCCTCTCAGCCCTGTCCCCAGTATTTGGGATGGGGCAGAGGGGGTGTCATTTCTACATAACATGCTGCAGAGGTGAAAAGGGTGGGGAAAAAAAATTCCCTGCGCCAGGGCTCGCCTGCTTACAAACCTGCCCTGCGTGGGTGAACGCGAGCGGAATTGGCCCCTCTGGTGCTTCCACATGAGGGTGCTCAGGAGCTGCCAGCTCCGAGGAGTGCTCTCACACGGAGTAGTGATTTTTGTGGTTGCAGTGGTTTGAGGGTAGAAGGGAAGGCAGTTTGTGGGAGAGAGGTAATACTTGCCTGCCCAAAGGATGTCGTCAGGGCGGTAGAGGGATAGACCACTTCTAACCTTAATTAGGGCTTCTGTGCCCTGAGCTTGTAATTTCCCTGCCTCCAGCACTCGGGTTGATGTAAGAAAATCTGCTGCCCTCCCCACAAGCCTTCCCTTGCAGCAGGTGGCCTTTTGAAGCCATGGGGCACGGTGAATTCACACCGGTTTTGGTTGGGTGTCTCTGCAGACTGTCCGAGGGGGATTCCAGGTGCTGTTAGCACCACCCTTTGTACGCCTCTTTCTTTTTCTTTCCTTGGTTAAAGAGCTTAGTGGACTCTTTGGGGATGTGGTTGCATTCACAGCTGAAGCTAGGGGCAGGGAGAAAGAGACTTCCCTGATCCATTCGACCTGCTAAGGCTTCCTATAACTTGTTGGACTTGTGTGCGTGTCTGTATTAATACCTGCTTGTACTTTTTGTCTTTTTTTTTTTTTTTTTTTTTTTTTGGCATCTTTCCTGTGCCTGGCACACCCAAAAATCCCTTATTTTAGCATAGGCTATCCATTTGACTGCGGCTTCAAAGATGAGCAGTTTGTAGGCATAGGGAAAAGCTCTTTCTTAAGGGAAACAGCGAGGAGATTCTTCTCTTCCCTCCTCCTCTGCCCTTTCTCAACAAGAACTGTTCTGTGGCTGCGAGGTAAGAGGAGCTTCTTTGTGGGGTGGATGCAAACTGGCCAGTCACTTTAGGTTGTTAAGTTACTGTTTGGTGTGTATGTGGTGATGTGTTTTGTTTTGTGGTATTGAGGTTCTGGAAAAAAAATATTGAAGTGTTTAAGTGGGAGATAAAAGGGAACTTTAATAGGAAACTCTTGATGTGTTTTGGCCAAGATGTGCTCGCTTGACAGAATTCTTTTCCCCAGTGTCTCTTGTATGGTGTTCTTTGGGGGCAGGGGGCAGGAATTGTTTAACTGAAGGGGTTTTGCCTTTCTCCAGAATGACAAGCAAGGGGACTGTCTGTGAAGAGCAAAACAGTGGGTCATTGTAGGGGTACTCCATGAGGACCTTCTTCCTGTGGTAAAGAGATGAGGGGACTTGTTGCGGCATTAGGAACTCGTGCGGTAGATCCTCTTTGTGGAGGAAGGAAGGAGTACGATCCGGCTTGCAGACACAGCTCGACTGCTTGTGTGACGAATCTCTCCCTGGGTGGGTCACCAGGTGGGAACCAAACCCTGAACCTCTGGATCCGAGATGAGGATCCTGTGCTGGTTCGAGTTAGAGGTTTGCTAACTCGAACGCAGCAGCAGCCTCAAGTTGCATCAGGTGGACGAGCAGCTTGAGGCTGACCAACCTACCTTCGTATTGACGTGGGTTATACTCCTTCTGAATTTTTGCCCTTGCTCCTTAATGGTCATGGGAAAGAAGATCCATCCATACCCTTTAAAAAGGGCATGGGATTGAGGGAGGAGTTTATTTGAAAGTATCCCCTTCCCTTCCCCATAAACCCTAGAAAACAAAACAAAAACAGGGAAATAACATTCTCTGTGTCTGTGCCATGTTTGTTCTCTTGTCGTCGTGTTTTTAGAGGAGATTTTATGATGGAGTGGAAAAAGTGAAATGATTAGTTTTGCATAAAAAAAGAAAAGTTTAAAAAAAATTTCTACAGGGGGAGAGAGAGTTTAAAAATGAATAATAAATGCAGGGATTGCACAAACTGTAGTGGTATTAGATGGTCCTTAGAGAAAAGAGTATTTTGTAGTATTGAAGCATGTGTGTCTGGGATGGCGTTTGGCTTGCTTGAACTGGAGGGAAAGACATTCTGGGATTAAGCAGCGATCTCTGAGCTGAAAGGGCAAGTTGCGTGTTGGAGGAACCCCGTCTACAAACCTTTCCCGTCCTTGCCTCCCAAGTGTTGGAGTGAGTTCCCTTCCCTCCCATCCCTCTCCTGTGAGCTAAGGTGGAGTCTCCAAGTGGTTTTCCGGCCGAGCGGCCCTCAGAAATGGCTGGTCATGTTCTGCCAGAACGTGGATCAGGCCACCAACATGGAAACAGTTGACTAATTCTGCATGCACAGCAAGCTGCCAAGACTTGGGGTTGGCATGTACCTTTCCTGCCGAGTCACTGTCTCTTTTTTTCTCTTTTCCCTCCCCCACATCCAAACAGGATTAAATGCAGTGGGCTTATCTCTCGGAAAGCAGATATGCCTTCACTCTTTAGGGTCTCTTAGCTTCTTCCAGTGTCGGGTGGGGAATAGCATTTCTGTGTATAGGATTCACCACATCGGGACAGAGAATTCTCATCTGTGTGTAGTCCATCATCCCATCTCTGACAGTAGTCAGATCTTCAGAGGCAGATGAGAGAGCTGCCTGGCGTGCTCTGAAGGTGTTGCTGAGTGAGGTGTACCCACTTCTTGAGGCTAGCAAATGCTGGAGGTTTTGGAGTGGGAAGGGGAGAGGAATACCTTAATGGGACTGTGCTCGAGTAGGGCTGCCACCTTCAGCTCTGTCTTCCAGTGGGGTGGCAGGGGAGAGTTGCCTGAAAGCTCTTTCCGAGTGAGGAGGCAGCTCTTGCGTGCTGACTTCCCCATCCAAGATGTTTCTGTTGGGCACTCATCTGGTGTGTGGGAGTGACTGCAGGGAAGAGGGAAGCCACCAGATGTTGGTGTCTGAAAAGAAGGTGGCACGCAGGGGACGCCTGCGGGACAGCTTTTCTTGTCTGGACTTCTCTGGTGCCCTCGGCTTTGCAGTGGCAGGTGATGGATGTCTCAATGCCTCCCATAGCCTGGGCTTGCTTTTGAGAACTTCTCCTCTCTCTGCCCATGGAGCTCTGTCAGTGCTTCCCATGGCCTTCAGCTTGGAGCTGCAGCCTCCCGTCTAGTGCTCTCTCTTTTCTCCTCGCTGAGCAGAGCGGTACTGGGGAGGCGTGAAGCTACTGAGATGCAAGCTCCTTTTGGGATGGAAACCAGAGAAATAGAGTGTGGCGAGCAGGCCCAGCTGTGATGAGCCACTGCCTAATTTCTGTTTTCAAAAGAGAAAGGAAGCATTTCTCCACGTCTCCCCTTACTGAATTTCCCAGGGAGATTTTACGAAATAAACATAAAACAAAAAAAAAAAGTTCCAACCACAATCCAGCTTCTTAGTGAGTAGAAGCTGTCTCTGAGCTGAGTCTTCCTAGGGATTTCGCTCCCTTTCCCAGCCCCTCTTTGTAGAGGAGGTTTCAACAGCTCCCAGTGTTTGGAGATGATTGCCTTCCTGGGGTCCTCCTGGCAGAAGGAGGTTGCCACACTGAAGGGCAGTGTCCCAAGTCCCCCACACTTGTGCCCACTCCAGGTCGTGGCATTAGTGCGGCTGCTCGGGAGCAGGTCCTTTTTCCCAGGGAGGTGTAACAAACCTGGAGTGCGTGTCTGGCTAAGTGCTTGTTCTTCCCCTCGCCTCCTTCCCCACCTTCTGACAAGACCTTTTTCCTCCTTGCCTGGCGCATCCTTTTACTCCAACGTCGCTTGCTTTTGCTGCGTTTTTCAATGGCCCAATAATCGTGCAAGAGCTGGGATCTTATTTACTTTTTATATATAAATATATAAATATAAAAGAAACCCCCTCCCTCTTTCCCCCCCAACCCTGTCTCACCTACCGCCCTGTGCAGAGCCTTCCTGACCTCTGCTCTGAAGGCAATATGCCGTTAGAGGGTTAATTTGGGGCCAGGGATTCGGTGCCTCCTGGGTTCTATTTCTTCTTGGTTTGCTGTGGCCTTTCTGCCAGCTATGTCACTGCCCTGTGCCTCCATGTCCCCTTCTTGCGAAGGAGGGGGTGGGTAGTTGGAGGGGGGAACATCCTGATTAGGAGGCTGGCAGCCTGACTCCCCCGGTGGCATTTGCACAGAGCCAGAGGAGTGCTGAGCATCACTTCAGAAACCCCCTTCTCCCTCTCTGTGCTTCCTTCTCCCGGTCATTCCAGGCAGTATCTTTATTTCATTGATGCTTTTGGGGTTGAGCAAATAAGTGGCTTTTTCTTTTCTTGCTTCTACTTTTTTTTTTTTTTTTTAGGTCCCTCCCTGGAGTTCAGTGTTTATGGTTTCTTTCTGGGGGTGTAGATGGGAGGAGATGCTGGAACCTTCCCTCCCTCCTCGCCTTTCCGTCTTCTGCTTCTCTCCCTTTTCGATGTTGCCCTGTCTCAGACTGACATGGCCAATGGGGTTTGCACCCCTGTCGGCGCACCTACAGCTTCGCACGTGTTCTGCGCGGTGCATCTGAGGTGCCCTGTGTCCCGCCTGTCTCCCTTGTAAGGGTGTCGCAGGGCCCCGAGTTCTTCTTTCTCCCTTTTCTTTATGTTTTTCCTTCCAGGAGTGAAGGGAGGTGTAGTCACTCTGTCCTTCCCATGGTGGTGGGACACTCTGGCAGCTCTTCTGTCCCAGAAGGCAGCAAGCACTGTGCTGGGACTTAGGGAAGAATCAAGGTGACGGAAGGGGCTAGATGCGGTCAGGGTGATGCTGGCTTCAGTGGTGACTCAGAAAATATATCCGGCGGGAGGGAAGGGCCATGGTTGGGACAAGCAGCTGAAACGTTAATTCCCATTGCAGGGCCCCGGTTCTTGACTTCGTTCCTTGCTTAGCTGAGCACTTAGAGCTTGCACTAAACTGCTGGAGTGCAGCCAGGTGCATCAAAGTATTTCGGGGGGGGCTTCAGGGCCTCATAGGAGAGCCCTTACATGCCCCACCCCTGGCTGCACCTTGTTCTCTGGGGGTGCTGAGGGTTTCCTTCTGGGCAGAGCAGCAGGTAGGTGCTCTTTCACAGGTGGGTTGCTCTTTAGCTGTCCTGGAGGGAACCTGCTGCTTCCAGCCTCCCCAGCTGCAAAAGGGGCTCATAGTTTTGGGTCAGGTTCTCAAACAGAACAAAAAAAAAATTAAAAATGTGTCCTGACAATTTTCTTTAGAAAAAAGTTGTCGTGCCTGTGCCTCCCCCAAGCTAATCAACTTGGAATGCTGTCCTCCTCTCCCCTGCCATTAAGCCTTGTATGCTCCTTAACAATAGAGGACTCCCTCTATTTTGGGATGGTTTTTTGCCCCCTGTTTGTTTTCTTTTGGAATAGAAAGTTGTCTGGTGACGGTGGTGGAGGACAGGGGCCTTCCTCATCTGTTCCTTCCTTTCACCTTCCCCAGTGCCAAGCTTAGGCTGAAATCCTGCGGATTCCTGCAAATAGTTAACTTCGAGCAGGCAAGTTACCCCACTGAGCTCTGTGGTACTTGGGTGCTTCAGATTCTGCCGGTGCTTGAGTTTTGGCAGCATCAGGGCCTTGTCCTTTCTCTTAGAGAAGGTCAGACCTAACTCCTAGAGTGCTGATGGTTCTGGTGCAACCCATCTGTCTCTTTATTTCCCCTCACTTGGCATACAGAGTGAAGGTGGTAATATTTTTCTTTAATTTAAAATAAACCTAAATATGTATCTTGTAATTTTTTTTATTTTGAAAAAAATGCATTTAAGGATTGTGCACGGATGAATTGTATATCTATATATTTTTTTTGTCTTGCAATTTTCATTTTAAATATAGTGTTCAGTTTTGTTGAGTTTTTTGTTTTGTTTTGTTTTGTTTTGTTTTTTTAATCCAGTTCCCAGCTGGCTAAACTCTGTCTAGAGTGGATGGGTGGGAGGCGTAAAGGCTGGAGGGGCGATTGAATCACCCCTTCCCCTGGCGCTTTCCCACAAAAGAATGGTTTGCTCCAGGTTTGGGGGTGGGGGTTGTGCTAATTACTCTTGTATTCTTGTACATTTTGTTCTTTCTGCTGCTCTTGAGTATTGTATCAATGCCAGAAATGGGGAGTTAAAAAACTAAAAAATAAAATAAAAATTAACCCCAATAAATTGTTACATTCCAAAACGTGTCGTCTTCTCTTCCTTGAGCAGGCTCTGACCTGCTTGGGGTGTGAGTGACTTGCGATACTGAAACACCTGCCCGGAGCCAGCATCAGTCAGCTCTGCAGCCAAAGGCAAATGTGCTTTAGTACCTTCTCGAGTACTGTGGGTCGGTTTGGTTTGGGTCTTCAGAGCTTTCTGGACACAGAAGCTCCGGCAAAGGACAAGGGAGACTTGTGTAGTGCTCAAGGAGGAGGGAATGCTTTGGGAAGGCCAAACTGTAGCAAGCAGAACCTGAATGTGTTTCTCCAAAGTGCTTTGGAGAACCTCCCATGGGTCTCCTGCATCCTTTTCTTTTAAAAATTAAATTAGATCTGAGTGCAGTCTAGCACTCCGTAGCTGACAAATGCTTTAGGCTCTTCCCAACTCCAAAACGCATCCTTAAGTGCATTTTATGACGTGCTAATGTAAGAAATACGGTGAAAAATACTCTTAATGTGTGTAATCAGAGCCCCAGATTCAGTGCCTTAGTCTCCTGCTCCTAGAAACATATATTTAAAAAAAAAAAATCAAGTGGAAGAGTGCTATTGGTGTGAGGTGTGGTGGGGAAAGCAGATGGAGTTTGGGTGAAGAGGTGCTCTTCAGGCTGGAGGTGAGGGAGAAGAGTGGGGAGTTAGTGTTTCTGGGTGCTGGGACAGGGTAGTGTCAGGTCACAGCTGTCACCACTGAGCTGGATCCAATGAAAACACCCTTGCCCTTGGCCATGCTGATCTGGGTCTTGCCTGGATGGGGAGAGGTTAAGCTTAACTGGGGATTTCCTGGAGGAGAGTTGCTTTTTTTGTCAGCCAAGACTACAGGCGGTTGAGTTGCCTCTCCAGTGTCTGCAGGTGAACCCTCTCCAGCTGTGATGCGTCTTGGCTGGCCGGCAGCGGGGATCGCTGCCCACCGAAGCCAGCCAAGGTGTTGTGCTATTTGTGTCGTGCCATCAGGCTCACCTTGTCTCTGCTGCGTGCCAAAACGCCTGCGGGGGCTGGCACTCTCTCCCTCGCCCACGCACTCTGGTTTTGCTGAGAGGTGAGCAGGCTTTTGGCTGCAGCTGAGTACAGCAAGTGAAGCTGCCTCTGACCCCTGCTTTGTGGAGCTGGAGGAGGGCTGGAGAGGGAGATGTCAGCCTTGACTGGACACATCCAACAAGGTACTTAACTGGGGCGAGGTGACAAAAGCTGCATCTGCAGGGCTGTAAGATCTGGGAAAGAAAGAAACCAGAATTTCTGTGCTACGTGGAGATCCCCAAGTGAGATGGGTTTGGCCTGCCTTGTCCTGCCCACAACTGCCCCTTGGGGACAGCTTCCAGCCCTAGACAGCTGTTACTAGGTGGAAGAAAATCGCTTAATCATTTGTTCCCCATCTGTCTGGGCTGAATCCATGAGCTTGTGTTGAAACCAGCTTGTTGCCAATCCTGTTCAAAACTGGGCTCCCCAAGCCTCCCTTATGGCTTCCCCCCATCCCATCGCTGCAGGAGGGCAGGGTTTTAGCATCTTCACGGAGCCAGCTGCCCACCGAGGATCTTTGCGTCTTTATTTGTGGGACAGGGAGGCTGCTCTGGCTACTCACCAGCCTGAGTCATCAGCCCCATGCAAATCTATTTTTGCTGCCGCTTTCTCTTCAGGAAGAAGTTGTGGTCCCTGCTGAGGGAGAGGTCCGGACCCCAGGAGCAATGAGCCCTGCTACAACACCCAGCTCGTCTACATCCTGGCATGGAGGAGTGGGTCAGGGCTGGCATGGAGGAGCTCACCCACTCCACTCACTGCCACAGCGCCGTCAGCCGGAGGGATAAACCTTATCACCCTGATCCTGCAGCTTTTGCTGAGAAAAGTCTTGATGGCCGGACCAGTGCAAAGTCCCCAGCACAGCATCGCTTCCCTCAGTCTGGGACCTGAAAAGCCTTGTAGAGGCATACAGCTTTTTTTTTTTCACAGAGTTCTAAGTAAAGGACATTCCTCCCACCCTGAGCTACACACTGTGGGGAATGAGGGGCTGGTCCAGCACCTACATGTGTTGGTTTCAAATCCAGCCCTGCCTGGCCACTGACAGGGCTGGTGGGCAGGCTGCAGGCAGAGGGTGATTCAGAGGGGTGCAATCCCTTGCCGTTGCTAAGAAAGGCCAAGTCAGAGGTTGGTGGCTTTCCATCATGCTGCGGGGCTCAGGTTTCCATTTTCCATCCTGCACCAGCACTACTTCATCCCAGTGCACCAAGCACTCACGTTCCCAGAGTACTCACCAGCCTCATCACCGAGGCCACATGCCTGTCTCTCGGCTTTCTCCACATCCACCTTCTCACCCCCTCTCCATGCCCACCTCAGTTTTTCCTCCTTATGGTTCCCTTCATCTCTCCCTCTTCCTTAGCCCACCTCATCCAGCTTCCTCCCCTCCTTTCTGCAGCCTTCCAGCACCCGGAGCCCGGCAGGCCTCTTGCTGGCTCCAGGATGAGGATTTGGGAGGGGCTGGGTTGCAATGCACTCTGTGGGGAGAGAGAGTGGCCGCCGGCATCCCGCTCCCTGCTCGCAGGAAGCCAAATTTGAGGAGGGTTTGTAGCTCTGGCTCCCTTGCTGTTCATTCAAACATGCCCTGGAGGGGAGAAGATGTAATCTTTACCTATGTTTCACATGCAGCGCTGGAGCTGTTTTAAACACACATGCTTCTGGCTAGGAAGGACTTCCTGCCATCATTGAGCAGAGCTTAAAACCTATTTTGTTTGTTTTCCCTCCACTGCTCCTCTTTGCTCAGCTGGGCTGCACAGCCAAGGCCCCAGTGTGTCTGGGGAGAGGACTGGGTACAGCTCATGTCTGATGGGCGAGCATGCTGTGAGCAAGGAGAAAGTGGGCATCTGAAGTACCTTCTTTATGTGTACTTTAAGATAAAACAATGGTGGGGTACGATTTAATGTCGGGTTTTATTTCCCAAATGGATGGCATGGACACGTGGGCAGAGGGTGAGGTTGAAACAATGGTGTCTGGAGTGAGGAAGCAGGACAGCCGCCCCATTGCCCTCCCAGAGCAGGCACTTCCAAGACCTAGAAGGTTACTGGTTTAATTTTTAGGAGAAAGGCGAGGGAAAGGCCCGCCAGCCACCCAAATGCCCCTTCCAGGGGACATGTGATTGCGAGTTGTTGACTCTCAGAGTAATGAGGGGCCCTTTACTTCCAGCTTAAGCATCTTGCAGGGCAAAATCCTCCCTTGGGATGTTCTGGAGAAGCATCTCGCTTAGTTGCTCCCGTCGGGCTGATTTCAGCGAACCCGAGACTAGGCTGCCCTCGCCGTCCCCGGGTGCCCCCGGGGTGAGCCCCCATGGCTCCCCG
>NW_009705625.1:22590-22796 GCF_000703405.1 Apaloderma vittatum | reverse complement strand
CCCCCGCCAGTGGAAGTTCCCCTCATTTGGATTCTGGGGACAATTTCCGCGAGCGTGTGTAGGAAGTGATAATCTAACTGGTTCAATCATTTCTGACTCAGCCGCAGTCTGGGACGACGCCGCGTGTCAGGATGCTCCTACTCAGTCAAAACAAGTTGGGCGCCGGCAGCCAAGAAACTAGCCCGCCGCGATGGCGGCAGAGGGGG
>NW_009705625.1:18190-22441 GCF_000703405.1 Apaloderma vittatum | reverse complement strand
GAGCCTCCGCCCCCCGAGCCCCGGCACAGCACCTCAGCCAGCGAGAGCAGAGCTTCAAAAAGTCAACTTGCTTTCCCTCAGAGAAGCCCCCATTCCGTGCTACCGCCTGAACAAACCGCACGGCTTTCCATCGCGCGCTTTCATACCAGCGTACTCGACAACTTCAGAGATCAGTTAAAGAGAAATGTGTTACAGGAGCCCTGCCAACCACAAAAAGGTCTTGTGACTCAAAAAGATCAAATCCGAGAGGGGAAAAAGCCCTACTTTCACATTTTTACACAAACCGTTTGAAGTCAAAAGTTCAAAAATTAATATTTTTACAGGGCTGCTCACAGGCAGATGCCCCGAGGCTATTTTCTCAGCCTCTCCATCTACAGCTATCTTCTTGTAACACTTCGCCTTCCTTGCAGTACGTATCCAGGCAATTAACTTCAAAATTGTGCTACAGGCACCGGGTGCTTTGAAAACAAACAGAAATGTTTCCAGAAGCAGACGGGACTAGGCTAGGTGAGGAGAAGGCAGGGTGGCACACGCTGCGCTGTGCACGGTACCTTTCCCCACAGCTTCCTCTTGCTGCTTTCCACCAACTTGGAGTCGTTGTAAGAAAACCCTGCACCGTCCTGCTCTTGCCCGCAGAGCTCCGAGGCACTGCGAGTGCCTTTGGCTTTCTCCTTCCGCACCGGGTATCCAAGCTCTGGAGCATCCCCGCACGATGACGAGAACCACCCGGCCCAGCCAGCGGCAGGAGGCTCTTAAAAGACGGGACGAGGCTGGAAATCCTCCGTGCTCCTCCTAAGACGAGGCTGCCGAACAAGTTTCAATTCCTTGGTCACACTTTAGAGCTGAAGCCGGTACCCTTCACGTCACAAATCCCAAGCTGCCCTATTTTGCACCTTACGTTTATAGGGTACGCGGCAACGCTAAGTCTCACAAAATATTCCAAAGGACTTTCAAAGGGGTGAAGTGAAAACAGAGGCAGGCACCAGAAGACTTAAGCCTGAGATCTGCCAGAGAAAAAATAAATTTAAAAAAAAAGGATTAACTCCCTTCGTTGGCAATTTCAGAATACCAGTAATCGAAAAACCAAAATCTCATTTTCAGCCTTTAGCCCAGGAGGAATAAAAACGCGCTTCTCTCGTGCTCGTTTTGTCGCCGTGCCCAGCCCACCTTCCCGACGAGCAGCCTGCAGCGAGGAGCACGAGCTCGTTCCTAACACACCTTTCGTAAACCTTTACCCTCCCTGAGCACTGTTTCACTGGAAATGCGGCTACTTCAGGCAGGGGTTCCCAGGAGCCCGCCGGGTGCCGGTGCCAACCCTGCCAGAGCAGCAGCAGCCGGGGCCAAAAAGTTTTGTCTCGATCCAGGCTGCCCATGAATTGCAAATCCTCAGGTTGCCACAGAAACTCTGCGGGCTGACACACAGCCGTCAGGAAGCGTCCCGGTCATCTTTTCCATCTTGTTTGCTTTGCATCAGAGCGCTTTAAACTCCCCGTGGCATCGGTGCTCCGCAGAACGTCTCCCTCCGCGCCGTTATTCTTGTGCAGTGTCCAAGCCGTTTTTTCTTCCTCGGCTGACATATCGAGGTGGGGAAACGACATCCTAAATGAGCAGAGCTGATTACCTGGGAAAGCAATTCTTCAAGATAGCACAGCTAACTAATAGCTCCATCTGCTACAAAAACACATTCCCCAGCCCCAGAAGCAGCGCCGGGATGTGGCTAACAATTTTGTTGCATCTGCCAAGTTTGAAAGGGTTTGTCACCGGGTGCCACCAAGGCGCGGGGAGCGCTTCGCCATCTCTCCCCGTCACCAGGGCATCTCCATCACAAGAAGGGCTACACCAGCTCGTGACGGCAAAGCTGGAGGTGAGGCCTGGACTGAACAGAGCAACGCGATACCATAACCTTCGGGTTTTTGCCAGAACAATCTTTTCTCCACCTCTGCTGCAGGAGACGGGTCCCCCTCACTCGCTGCCAGCCAAGAGCCGTGACGTGAAGCAAAGCCGCTGCCTTCAGCTAGGCCTTCCCTGGGCATTAAACACCAGCTTCTTAATGTACCCAGGAGCTCAGAATTAAAGCACTTGCTTCTTGCTTTGCACAAAAAAATCTAATATTGATGAAGCCCAACTCCATACACTCACCAGCAGATAATCAGTCTCTCGCTACAAGCCACGGCGAGCACCAATATGGATGTTAGACTAACGTGGTCATTCAAATACACATTTGGACAAATTCTATCCAAGATGCAATCCCTTCTTTACAGATTCAGAAGCTTTTGCTCTCACCACCACTTTCACTGTTGCCCCTACCCGAACAGTGAAATCCGGTCAAACACTTCTCAAGATTTTCCCCAGGACCCCAACATCGCTACGGACAGACAGATTGCAACGCAGCGCCATGGAGAACCTGCGGCTGGAAGGAAGGATTTCATGCCGCACCACTGGAGAACATCAGGTGGAGAAGGTCTCCTGGTGCCTGCCCAGTCTAACTCACCTCAAGGCATGGTCTTGAAAGGTGGAAAAAAAAAAAAAGCCACAAGGGAGGGTCAGGTCATTTGGATAAGAGACTCAATTCTACCACAAGACAACCTTGGGTAAACCAGGGAAGTTATATTTAACATTAATGCTCCAGGAAAGCTGTTTATACTGGCAGGCTGTCTCACCAACTCCCATCACTGCAAACCCATCACAACACTCAGATATTTTAATACTCCAAACCTCCTCAGTCTCCTTCGCGTCGCCGCCGTGTCCTCGGCTCTCTCCACTGCGCCCGCCCAACGCGTCCCTTCTCCTGACAACGCCTCCATCGCGCGCCAGCAACAGCCACGAGCTCCAAATGAGGAACGTCCAAGGGATTCGCCGGCCACGCTTTATTTACTGCATTTGTAAGACGGGGAGATTACCACGGCAGGCGGTTGAAAGCTGCAAGTTCCGACCCTTCAGAAATGAGCCCAGTGAACGGAGAACCCCGAGCCCACGATCTCCAACATGGCGCAAGGCCCTCGCTGGTTCCACTCCAACGCAAAGGGTTGTACGAGGCTGTAATTAAGACAAGAAGCCCGCGCAGGCAAAAGCGCTTTCCTAAGATTGCTGAGCTTCTCTCTAAACAAATGTGTCGTGTTTCCCTCGCCTTGAAAGGGGGAGAAAAACGCCTCGGGAGCAGAGATTTCATAATTTCATTCAAAAGTCACCATTCATGTGTTGTGCTGTTGACAGCTAATTAAGTTCTCCCAAGGTAAAATAAATGTAATGTTTCCAAGTTGCTTCCTGGTTTTCAAAATCTTGACTGATATTTCACGTACCGTTAATCAAGGAAAACCAATTAAACAGGGTACCTGAATTTGCTTCAGCTAGAACCCCAGCACCTTCCTCGTCCTCTAAGCAGGTCACTCATCAGGTGTGGGTGTAATTTTGCTCCAGTCTCTTTCCTGGCAGGGGCAGCTATCAGCCCGGACACAAGCACTTACTCTGCAACTTCGGCGATTAGACAATAAACCCCTTTTTGCTTCGTAAGGACAAAAGACGCGGAAAGCCGAGCAAATGAGTCGGAGACGGCGAGATGCTGCGGCCGTCCCCTATTTTCACCTCAGGTTTTTCCACACACGTGTCACCAGGCCAGCGGCACCTAACCCATAGAGGGGTCCCTAATGCTTAAAGGGAGGTTGAGCCATGTTTAAAACGGCTTTGAGGAAAAGCCACAGGATTTGTGCTGAGGATAAAACAAAAATAAAGCCCGTTCCCACGAGTTCACCTCAACGAACGGATC
This sequence comes from Apaloderma vittatum, assembly GCF_000703405.1. Taxonomy (NCBI): domain Eukaryota; kingdom Metazoa; phylum Chordata; class Aves; order Trogoniformes; family Trogonidae; genus Apaloderma; species Apaloderma vittatum. Next base: position 18,678 of record NW_009705625.1, on the reverse strand, counting down.
AGTTCAGAGCAATCGGGAGAGGTTCATTTAGCCTTTGGTACTGCTATGGCAACGCTCCTCATGCTCAATTCATGGGGCAGCTACTACAACAGCCGATGCGTGGTACCCGTAGATCCAAGTAGATCAAACTAAAATAATGACTCAAGCAAATAAACACTTCAAGCCAAAGTTACTGGACACCTGAAAGCAGCCTTCAAAGCACCATTTATCAGCTGTATCTGCTCGGCCGCTTCTAAAAACCGAACACAGTGAGGAGGAAAATATATTGAGCCGCATCTCAATATAAAAAACGCCAAAGCATTATCGCAACAGCGTGCCCAGAGCAGTTATTGCAGCAAAGTGCCTTTTCCTCATCTTCTGAGAACCCACGTAGGCAATATTTCAGCAATAACCGCACATTCCTCCCCGTGGTCCGGACACACACAGGACGCATTAGGAGCGGCGCCAAGAGCCCAAACGCTTTTTCTCTCCGCTCGGCCCCGCAGGCA
>NW_009705625.1:17402-18161 GCF_000703405.1 Apaloderma vittatum | reverse complement strand
GCCCCCGCCCCACCTCTCAAAACCACTCCGGGGGCAAGCCCTGCCGATTTACCGCTGCCGAGAGCGGCCGTCGGCCCATGCTGTCCGCGGGAGCACACAATAGCTGCAAAGCGGGACGGGCGGGCGCCAGTACAGAAACGAGCGGGTCGAACGGCACCAAAACGTACGGTCACGAGGCTACGGGTGCCAGCAGCCCCCTGCAGCCCACCCTGCCCTCTTTTGCCAAGCGAGCTTGTCTTCCAAGCCTGCGGGGACCAAGGGGAAGCCCAAGCAAGGAAAAGACACGGGTCAGCTGCCTGTGCCAGAGGGCTGCACTCTGTAAAAGCTTCTGCAAACAAAAATAAATCTGTTTACCCTCCCAAACCGAGGGAACTTCACGTCCTCTTTGCGGCGAGTTATTCCAAGATGGTTTTCGCACGAGCCTGCCAAAGAGAATTTGAGGTTTGTGGGTCGCGCCGAGGGAGATTTTTTTGGTTAGCTGTGGAAGCGATCGGGCTGGAGGTTGGTTTTTGAAGTTCTCTGATTTGCTCAGATTTCCCCTGAAGTGACCTACAAAAGCAAAGGGGAGAGGAAGGAACTTGTGCTTATTTTCTCTAGTTTACTGCTGTCAGGCACCTTAAAAGCTTTCAGAGATACTTTTCCTCTCGTTTTCTTTCTCCATGCCGCCAATGCAGGTCATGCCTGCATTTGAAGATTATCAAAAGGCAAACTGGAGAAACTGCCTTCTCTAAAACGGCCACCAAGGCCCCGCTTTGATGT
>NW_009705625.1:16175-17049 GCF_000703405.1 Apaloderma vittatum | reverse complement strand
TTTGATGCCCCGGGGCCGGCAGCGTCGCCAGCGGGGGAGTCCATCGTGCCAGCCCTGCCGAGATGGCGCAGACCGGAGATCTGATCTAAACAGGGAGATTTAGCACCGAGGGGCTGCTAGCACCTGTCCAGAAACAAAGCTGCTCAGAAGCGAGAAGCAGCGTGCCAGGGGCTCAGCTGCCCCCCATTCGCATGACGTGCTGCATCGGGGCCAGGACGCGCGCTGGGTTTGGTGTCCCTCACGTTCCGGGGACACGTCCCAGGGGACAGCGGCCACTGCCACCCTCACCGAGGGCTGCTAGCCCAACTCGGACACGGACAAATCCCGCTCTCTGCCACAAGAGAGGCACAAAACGGGGGCTGCTGGGTCGGGGTGCTCGGCGAAGGGTAGGGGACGCTCCAGCCTGCCACTCGCCTTCCCTCCCACAAGCCGGGGATGGAGGAGGAGGGAATAATTCTTTGCCCTGAAAATATTCCATTATTTTAATAGGATTACATCTGAGATTGACGATGTTTAGAACAGTCCCTTGAATTTATCAGCCTGCCAGCACTCCAGATAAGTAATTTGAATGCGAAGATCTCCGAAGTTTAAGTAACTAACTGGCAGAGAGTCAGGTCCCAGGCTCCGTGGTTTCAGGCACAAGGCTCAGTTTTGGAAACGAGTTCCCAAGCTCAGCAATAAAATGCCTGGCGCGTCCCGACACATCTAACCCTGCCTCTACAGTTCTTCTAACCTGGTTTTCACACAAACACAAGGGCTGAGGAGCTAAAACCCGCAGATTATTTCTCTGTCTTTCAACACCCCATGGCAGGCATAAATCAAGCGACCCTGGGAGGGGCCGGCAGCGGGCACCTGCCGAGCGGGCTCCTTACTG
>NW_009705625.1:15721-16111 GCF_000703405.1 Apaloderma vittatum | reverse complement strand
CCCTGCCAGGACGGTCAGAGTTATCCTTTTGCCACAAAGAAATCTCCGAGAACCGTACCCAGCTCCTCCTCCCCAGTCCCTACCGGAGGCAAGGAAGCGCCTTTCCCCGGCCAGCCCTGGGCACACAAACTTTCCAGTTTCCTCACGCTGCCAAGCTGCTCCCGAAGCCTCTGCTGAGCTTTTGTCCTTGGAATTCTGCTTCCCGGCAGCCCGGGTTGTGAGATACAACCGAGATATGGGAAAGAGCGTGCCATCCCTTCCGAGGGCTGCGGCACTTCTGAGAAGGAGGTTTAATGCTCGCTTTGTGTTCCGGCGGGGGGAACCAAACAGGGAAAGAAACCCATGCAGGCGTTATCAGGCTGGCCAGCCACCAGAAAGGTAATTAAAACC
>NW_009705625.1:13875-15668 GCF_000703405.1 Apaloderma vittatum | reverse complement strand
TTCGACCGCCCAATAAAAGTCTTGCAGCGCGCTAGCTGTCACGGCAAGTCTCCAGGATCCAAAAGCGCGTTTCTGTGCTCTCATATCTGGCCCAAAACAAAAGGCCATCGATCTGCCGCGCTGCTGGCACTGCCCGGGGCAGGGAGGTCCGGGCTCACCGGGGACGATGATACGGTGACGGCGCCAGGGCTGCCGCCGCCTTCCCGGCGGGAGGGTCTGTGCAGTCCCCCAGGAGTGAGGGCTGGCATCACCGCAGGGTCCCCAACCTGACCCCACACCAATGGCTCCCAGCCAGCAATGTGCTCCCCGCCAAGAAAATAATGACAAAACCCAACATAGTGGCATCCACACAGGATCCCTGCAAACAGAGGATTGTCAAACCTAAAGTAGAAATTACCTAATCCAACTGATCCTACCTCAGAAATAACCTCTTTCAGCTCCCTTTCTATCATCTTGGGTGCTTACACCTCTGATTTCTTCAGAGAGATGCTTTAAAAGGCAAAGGCATGTTTTATTCCAAAAAAAATGCTGTTTCTTAAGCCTGTCCAGTTTACAACGATATCAGCCCTATAAGGCTTTTGATCATTTTTTTTCCTGCCAGTTTTCTCCATTTCTACAGAACAGGAGCCTCGTACCACTGCCTGGAATGAGGGACCCACGGGCACCTCTTTGAAAAGCAGTGACTAACACACACGAAGTAAAATGTGATGCACCGGAATAAATCTCCAGGATACCTTTTTACTGAAAGGTGCATATATTTTAATAATCCTCCTACAACTTCATGCCGGGGATCCCTCTTAAATAGCAATTTTAGCAGCTTCAGGAATTGTAGATACAATCACCATGAACCTAGAACTGTGAAGAATAACAGTGGGGCTGGAAAAAAGAATCAGGTGCGAACTTCTAAGCTGCGCAGAATTTAAATAACGCAGCCTGCAATTAGATGCAGTTTCTCTTTCACTCCAATCCCGTTACACAGAGAAATAACTTTCAAAAAGGACATCGAGTGCTTTCTTCGTGTGAAACTCAGGAGACGACTTGCGAATGAGGATGGCACCTGGGATGTTTATTTTGGGGTGGGTTTTTTCCCACCCCAAGTTTACCCATCTGTTTAGCATTCATGCAGAGAGCTACCGCCGCACCAGACTGCCCACGGAAATTAAGGAACCTAGGAGGACGTGGGCAAGAACCGAGACCTAGGCGGCTACAAGCCGCACGGGAGCACGGCTATGCTCCGAGCTGGGCTCCCAGCCCCACGTTTCTCCTCCTCCTTGTGCTCCAGCAGGGCCGAGCCGGGTCGCCAGCCCGGGCAGAAGGGACACAGTCCGTTTCCATCAGAGTGAGCACACCAAGAATGCTCATCCTGCTCAGTTTGTCCAAGAAAACCCTCCAGGAGCAAAATCTCAAGCTGTTAATCTCCCCTGAAGGGGCTGCCTGAGCCAACTGGAGCATCTCCACCGCGTCCGCGGCTGCACGGAGCGCCCGCCCAGGCAGCCCAGCACCCGGTCCAGCACGGCGGGGGCTAAGCAGCTTTCGGGTTTACGTGTATTTACTGCATATACACCTATCAGCCTGCTCAAGAAACAGAGAAGCTCGTAGGTTGCTCCTGCAACTTGGTAAGGTCATAAAAATACACCTACATGAGCCCCTGAAGCCGCTCACAGTAAATACCCCCCAAGTCCCTTCCTGAAATGTCCGATGAGCGGTCGGAGGGAAAAAGGCAGATGTGGAGAGCGCGGGTGATCTAACGCGCTCCCTGTCACACGCGGCCCCCAGCAAAACCCGAGACAGGA
>NW_009705625.1:13108-13775 GCF_000703405.1 Apaloderma vittatum | reverse complement strand
CAGAAATGGAGGCAACGGCTTGGAAACTCTGCATCAACCGAACACGGAGCGGGATGTTACAGCAACCCAAAGCTCTGATCTTTACTGCTTCCCGACACTAAGAGCAACCAGCAAAGCTCGATAATCCTTAAGCCTCTCTATGGTATATTAACGCTTGCAGTGAAACCAAGGGTCTGCCGGCCTTTACGTTCCAGCCGCGCGGCAGGAACCGCGGCGCCGCCAAAACCAAGACGCGCAAAGCAGCCTCCCCAGCTCTAACCCAGGCAGGGAAACGAGCAGAGCCACACCCTGCCCTTCCACACCGACGGCTCGAGAAGAGTCCGCCCTACCAGAAACCTCGCAGTTAATGTACTGAACACGTCCTCTACCAATTCACCCGGGTACGCTGGGAAGGCTCCAGATTTCCTTAACGCTCGCGTCTTCCGCAAGCGAAGCCGACAAGCAAAGCGTTAAGCGGTCGTCTCGCAGAAACTTTATGAAAAATACCTGCATAGAAATGCACATATTAAGGCTACAGGCCACCGGGTAGCTGCCAAAAATGATGGAGTGCAGTAGAGTTTACTTATTTCTTTTTAATGGCTCCAACATTCCACCTGAAAAATGGGTCCTGGAGCTACGTAATTGGGGATAAAAATTAAGCGACAGTTGCCATTTGTCACGGCGGCAG
>NW_009705625.1:11790-13058 GCF_000703405.1 Apaloderma vittatum | reverse complement strand
GCGGGGCGCGGCTGATCCTCCAGACCCTGCCAAGCGAGAGGAAAGGGGCGCCGCGGAATGAATGCCTGCGGTCCAAGTATAACGGAGCACACAAGTATTTTGGTACAGACCAGGGCAAACGTTCTTATTAAACAGAGCCCGGCGCCCCGCTCTGGGCTCCAAGTGTCGCTGCGCCACGCAGCTGGCACGGCTCTCGCTGACCCTCAGCCTGCTCGGAAGGCACCAGAACAGCTTCTCAGACTTTATTGTCCCTTCTTCCACGTGGTCAAACATTTTTAAAATAGAACCAGCTCCGCCAAGCACCACAGTCACGCCAACACCAGCAAGAACCCCAAGCCCACCTCCAGGGCAGAAGGTGCTTTAACTCCTTCAAGCGTGTAAACGAGCTCCCGGGAACCTGGAGCAGCCAGAGGGGAGGAAACCAGCCTGGTTTTACCGACAGGTTTCCCCACACTCCGAAGGCATGTTTTCCTTTCGTTCCTGTCCGAAAACACCAGCCAGAGCCCTCCGCTGGGAAGTTACACCGTCATCTTTTCTTTTGCTTCTGTTTGTGCTCTCCAAGGAGGCAAGGAAGGATGTTAAACACTTACTTGTTTTTTCCAGTCACAAAGCCTCCCGAAATAAACATGAGAAGGCTCTGAACCACCAAATATTCTGAAGCACTTGACACCACGCTCCCTCTAAGAACTAAGCAGATTGCACATCCGTGGAATACTGTAATTCTTCGCACATTTTCCAAGCCGTCCTTCCGAGAGTTTGCACAGCTCCTTCCAAAATATTGTGCAACATATTACAGTGCCGAAATAATCAACTGCTTGGCTGGACACACAAGATTTGCTCATTTTCTCTTTCTAGCCCAAGTTTCAGGTGATGTTTCTCCACAATTTTTTCAGCCAGGCCAACAATACAGCAAACTCATTTCCTAAATCCCCTGAAGAGCCCGAATCCATTATCCGTTTCGCAACGAGAAACAACTCCAAAAAAACCAAACAACTTGGTTTGGGAGAGTCTGGCAGAAGCAACTCTGCTGAAAGTCAACTTCACTCCTCCAAACTCGACTGGGAGAGGTCTCCAGGCTCGCTGCCGGGAGGAGGGGGGCAGCTGTACGGATAAACACGCTTAGTGCGCACATCCCCGGGTAACGACTGGTTTTGGCCCCGCACCAGAGCCCAAAGCAGCAGCTCCAAGGCGAGACAACAACGTCGTCACGGCACCAGGTCTGGCACGCAGAGCGAGAGCGTTTTGCCGAACGCGGAGCCAGCGGGAGC
>NW_009705625.1:10413-11759 GCF_000703405.1 Apaloderma vittatum | reverse complement strand
CCCGCTGCCCGCCCCCCCGCCCCCCCCCGCCGCCCCGCCGTTACGACCACGAGGCTGCTTCGGTTTTATGCGCAGAGGTTTACTACCGCCTTATAAAAGGAGGATTTCCAGAAGGCAAATGGACCGACGTCTCAAAATAGAGTGTTTACATTAATGCTTGGCAAGCAAAGCCCTGCAAACAGAGATGAATGGAGATAAGCTATAAAAACACCACGGACATTTACTTGCTGGAATAGTAGCTTGTAATCCCATTTCGAGTCCTTCTGCCAAGTGTTACACACAGCATCTTTGTGTATGACGATTCCAGCCCTCGTCCCCACCGCCCCCCAGCCAAGATTAGCCAACAAGGAGAAGCGGGTGGGCAGGGCCAACGCTCCATTTCAGACGCCGTTTAAATGGGCAGCTACGGTCTGGCTGCAATGGGCTGCGCTGCCCTTCCGCTCGCCGGGGGGCTCAAAGATCGGGACAGGACAACAGACGCCGCCCGAGCGGGGACGCCGGAATAAGGACAGAAAAACAAACTTTCCTGCACCTTTGTGCTGCTACCGGAGAACAAACGGGCTCGACGTGCGTGTGCAGGGTCCGTCAGCGCCTCGCCGAGGGAGCCGCTGCGCAGTCACTAAACGTGCCAGCATGTGACTTCAGCTGCGTCTGACGTGGCCCGAGACACGGCTTTTGGGGAGCTTCAACCTCTTTTCATCTGATGCACGGGAAGAATTCTTCTTCCACCATTTGACTCGAGCTTGACACAGCGTCGGGAAGATCCATAATTCCATTAATCACTCATCGTATAAACAAAGAAACCTCTTGAGAACCAGAGAGCAACACGAACACGTATTTGCAATGCATAAGAGGGTATTTTTTTTTTAAATGGTAACAATGCAATCTATTCAGCGTGAAGAGTCTGTGAGGCCAATTAAATACTTTGGGTTCCATAATTATAATTGCAGTAATGAATGGCAAGGAGCATTACGGCTTGCACAATGCAGCTCCCATTCAATTCAGCGATTCAGTTCTCGTCTGCTTTCAACTAACCTTTTGTGTCTCCTCATATCAGATCTTGCAGACTACTTGGAGTATAATAAAAATATCCTCAAATATCCCAGGTAACGTAGGACATTAAGCACCCTCTGATGATGCCTACACGCAATCTACAGACGGGATTAGGCACTAAATGGGTAACGTCCGTATTTATTAATTTCAGACAGCAATGAAAATTCATTCAGAGCGGCTCAGGCCACCGCCTGAGCACCCTGGCAAGCCCACGCTAACAGCAGAAAGCCAGAACTGGATGCCTCCGGGGTTTTTTGAGGATTTCTCCTGCTTTGAAAGAAGCTCTTCCTGAT
>NW_009705625.1:9572-10382 GCF_000703405.1 Apaloderma vittatum | reverse complement strand
AGGGGAAGAGGTTTTAGCGAGGAACTCCCCTACCTCATCTACTTCCCGGCAGCTTTGATCCACCGTGAGTCTGCAGGGATCAGCCTCCGCAAATGGAAGAGTCGCTTCCAAAGCGGGCGACCTAAAAGTGCCCGTTCCGACTCAGAAAAGGAAGAAGGAAGTAAAGGAAGGACAACGGTGCTGGGAGAGATCCTAAGTTCCTCTGTTTCACTTGAAAAATACGTTCACCCAGCCATGATTTACTGGAAAGGATTGCTTCCTCGCTCCCCGCAACGGCCGTGAATCTCTTTAGAGAACATTACATTACACCCGTAATGGGTTTATGCAACGTAGCGGCATTTGATGTGTTAGTCATGGCTCCGACGCATTCTGCCCTTCCTTTCCTAAGCCTCAGAGAAGCTCATTTTCCCCAGCAGAGAAAAGGGTTAACGCGGGGCCAGAGCTGCACACGCGCCCATTTCCCCATTTGTCTGGAGGAAACGAAAACAAGAGACTTGAGAAAATGCTTCTGTACGAACGCAAAACTTCAGACCCCGCTTCCAAGGCGGTAAATAAAGCAACATCCTTCATGGATTCGCAGAGAAAGGGACGGTTCATTTTTTTTGATAGAAGACCTGGAAAAAAGCAGATCCTAATCCAGGCAATTAAAAAAACTCCTCCTACCTACAACGAATGGGAGCTGGGGTGCTCGGCACCGCAGTGATTTGTTAAAAAGCAGAGGCGACACCGAAATCCCCCTCTCCTTCCTGAGGAGGAAAACCAAGACGCTTTGGGGCCGTCGCTGATCGTCAGAGCCTGAGCTCCGACCAC
>NW_009705625.1:7316-9523 GCF_000703405.1 Apaloderma vittatum | reverse complement strand
CCGCCTCCTACCGGCTGCAACTCCCTGCACTGGTCACCCGCTCACCAGCAGGCGGCTGGGGCGGCGTGTGTGCCCACAATTAATACAGCCCCATAAAAAACCCGCCACTGCCGCAATCTGGTCCGAGCGCGCACGGCCGCGTTAGTTGACATTTCCTCTTGACTGAATTAGAGCATCTTTTAATGAGGCTCACTTCAAAATCATTTTAAAGCCATTTGCTCATGTCAACATCAATGTACTCGGCATTATCTACCAATTAGTAAACCGGAAAGTATTCTTTAGATAATCTAAAATCTCAGTAAAATATTCAACGTGTCATTCATTTACTACAAACTGCCCTATAAAAACAAATTACTGGAACCAGCTGTCACAAAGCAACAAGTGTCTAAGGACAGTGAGCTCAGGCTTTCCAGACCATCGCTCGGGTGTCAACACCGATGCTGCGCTGGCACGTCCTGCGGGAATGGGGCCCCTCGGGCACCATCCACGTCCCCAGGGAGTGGGTGAAGCCACCGCAGGTGCCCGCGTATGTCTGGGACATCTCGAGGGACAGAGGCGAAGGCTGGGAAAGGTTTGCCTTTCCGAAGGCTCCAACGTCCCGGCTTTCGCCCTCCGGCCCCCGGGGACCATCCCGCTAACAAAGATGCGGAACCACGCAGGGAGGGTTCGCCTCCAGCAGCTCCACGGGTGTCGGGCTCGGGACGCTCTGCCCACCTCTCCAGGCTCCTTCGGGACTGCCAGGTGAAGCGCTGCGAAGGCATTTTCCACTAGATCAGGCTGGCAGGGATCTCAACCGGCTCTCGACGCCCAAGCCAAACGCCGCGAAGCGGTGCCAGGGCTGCAGCTCCGGCAGGGCGCCGTGCCAGCCCGGCCCAGGGCTGCTCTGGAAACGTTTCCAGCCCAGCAAAACCCACCCGGCAGCAGCCCCGGGACGAGCTCCCCGGCCACGGCATTGCCCGTCTCCACCGTCGGCAGAAGAGGAGGGCTCCGCATCCTTTGCGGAACTCGTTCATTTTCTTACTCGTAAGAAGAAAAAAGCGTTTTTTCCCCGCAAGCGAAGGAAGGGCGGTTTGGAGGGCGGCTGTTGGTTTTTCTTAATCTCTGGAGCGTGGCAGAGCAGTAAATCTTGCATTACACTCTGAAGAGCATCAGGCTGGGGCTTCATTTCGGTCTCCGATTAGACTCCCGAAGCAATGCATCTTCCATCGCGGAGGCCATTACCAACGTGGTTTTCCTTCATTTGGGGCTGCTGTACCTCCGATGGCGTTATCAAACGAATCTCTGACCTTCCCTGGGCTCCAAGGGCCTCTGCAGACCTGGGGACTCCTCAAACATCCCTCGACCAGACACCAAAAGCGGGCAGGAAGCAGGAGCTGCCCTGGTGGGGCAAACCGTCCCACGCGACTCGTCACCCCGGGACCGCAGCACGACACTCCGCTTTGCAGCCACCTTTTATTTTTTTAATATATATTTTATGTTACTCGCTGAAGGATTGGCCTCGGATTCGGGCTAATGGAGGCAGCCGCAGCAATCTGCCACGGCAAATTAATGCTACAGCAGCCCAGGATTTAGACAGCAGGCAGAGGAGGAACAGGGGTGCGGGCTTGCAACGCACCGTGGTAGAGGGGGAGGAAACCAACCTTTCAGATCCTATTAAAATCCTACGATCCATTAGGATCTCAAATTGCTGTATGCAAATTTTTGGTAATTTACCAGCATTTATAAAATTCAAGTAAAATAGTCCATGAATATTGAAAAATGCTTAAGTGCTAAGCTAAATGACAATTTTCAAAACACACCGAGGAGATCCGATCGTTACAAACCGGTCCCGTGAAATACCATATCTATCATCAACTTTTTAATTACCAATTGATCAACGTGTAGACAGCGTAATAGCTTTCAGCTTTTAATTACTGAACTATCAAAATCCCAACCAAAAAAGGAACCTCCAGAGATGAAACTGTAATGCTTGATTATTCATCGCTACATAATGAATGATTTGTTTTTAAACAAGATGTCAAGTTCCTCATGTAATCCATCTGGATGTGCGACTCTGCAAAGCTCGCACTGCCCATACTAAGTACTCGGGGTGTCTCTTCTCCCTTCCCTCCTGACCCCACCACATACAACCTGGGTTTGTTGGCTTCTTTTCCCCCCCTAGGGCAAAGCATTCCTGAACCAAGGGGCTGACAGGCGAGCGGACTGCC
>NW_009705625.1:340-7285 GCF_000703405.1 Apaloderma vittatum | reverse complement strand
AGGGAGCCGCTTGGGGATGGGTTTTACCGGGGTCCAACCCGCCCGCGCTCCCACCACTGCTGCTTTAGATCACCCCAAAACCTCGAACCGCACCCCCTGAATCGAAGGCACAGGAGCCGATGATGTGCAGCGACGCGCCCGAAGGCTGCCGAGAACCCTCGGCAATCCACGCCCTTGGGAGAGGATTTAGCCAAATCCAGGCTTTTTGCATTTGGAGAGAGATTTCCCAGAAATATTCGTTTGCAAACGCGAGGGATCTAGGTAGGTGTGTAGAGCATTCTGGAAGTAAATAACGGTGGTTCGAGCAGAGCTTATTAGTCAATTAAAAAGAAACAAGCAGCAAATAACGCGTTTGTTCCTTCACCCCCAGTGGCAACGATTAACATTGTTCAGCCCGAGCCCCTCGTGTATAACCTTACAGATGTTTCCCACGCACTCGTTTGCAAACGCGAGGGATCTAGGTAGGTGTGTAGAGCATTCTGGAAGTAAATAACGGTGGTTCGAGCAGAGCTTATTAGTCAATTAAAAAGAAACAAGCAGCAAATAACGCGTTTGTTCCTTCACCCCCAGTGGCAACGATTAACATTGTTCAGCCCGAGCCCCTCGTGTATAACCTTACAGATGTTTCCCACGCACACCATCCTCGAGCAGCTACTGCACGTAACGGCATCTGTTCCCGAAAAACCCCACCAACGAGAGAACCTTTCGTTTGTCCTTCGCGAGAGCCTCGGAAGCCCGGGCCTGTCGCCAGACAGCACCCGTCAACACCTCCCCAGCAAATTCCCCCGCTGCAGCCCCACTGAGGTTTTGATTTTTCCCGGGAAAGCGCGGGCTCCTTTCGCACCCTTCCCCTGGGAAGCTGCTCGCACGCCGAGCTGCTGCAGATTTTCCCATAAGAAATTCAGTAATCAGTCCAGTAGCTGTAAGCACTTCTGACAACAATATCTATCAACACTTACCATATTTACAACTAAATCATGTAAATACAAGGCGGCTCTCCCCTGCATGCTGATAATCTGGGCAAGCGAAGGCAGAAAAAAGCTGCGACAGGAGGAGAGGGAGCACCCACGCGGATCCCGGGGGGCCGAGGAGGGAGCCCCCGGCACAGCCAGCTGCTCCTGCACCCGCCTCCGGATTCCCGAGAAATCCCAGGAGCCACTTTAAAGCAAAAATATACCGATTTCGGAGGCGCTTTTCTCCCCCCGAAGATTTACTGGCTTATTAAATTGACAAAAATTACTCTTTAGCCCGGCCCTTCAAACGCAGCTCCTACAGAGGTTCAGGCAAGCGATTTCCTAGAGCTTTACAAACGAGCTGAGCAAGGAAAAGTTATTCTCCACATCATCTGATTCTTTGGCACAACAAAAACACTGAGTTATTAAAACTTCCGCATTGTTTGGGATGGCACCGCTAGCGAACGCCTCCGCTGGCACCAAGTCAGTGACCTCGAAGCAAAGAGGAGCCGCCTTTCCAAAGGCGTCCCCGCTGAATTCCGTGACAATTTGCGGCGAAATCCAGAAGCGGGGAACGACCCACACAGGTTTTTGCCCTTGTCTGTGCACATCCGCCAACGCCCCCCTTCAACCTGGCCCAAATCCCTCGGACCCCAGGCGGACACCCCCTCGGCCGGCCAGTCCGCTGGGCTCTTCCCAGGAAGGCAGGCAGATGACCAGGCTTAAAATAGCTCCTTAATCCTTATTTGTTTACCGCAGGATAACTTAAGCTACTCCCTACTTTAGCACAGGATTTACTCACAGCTGTGGGGAGAGGGTAGGAGGAGGAGTTGCTGCCCATCCACCCCATAGCATGGTGACCCCTAGCCCTGCCAGCCCTCCTCCTCCTCATCATCCCCCCAAGCAACCCGGCCACCCAGAGAAACCGAGGCAGGGCCGTGCCCAGGACCCCTCGGAGGGGCAGCTGCCCGTGCTGGAAACCCCTGCAGCGTACCAACGGCCAGATTACTCTCCATTTCGAAGCTCGCTGCTTGCACGTAGTCTGAGGTTGAAGCCGCTCGCGATGCCGAGCCCGCGGGGCGCACGGCACCGTCCCACTGGCACCAGCTCTCCATGCATGGCCGTGTGGTCCCTTGCGATTCATAAAAGCGCTGGGCTCACAGCCCCGCCGCCCACAGACACCTATCGTTTGCTCTTTTCTCCTGCCTTGGCAGCATCACTCATGAACCCAAAGAAGTCAGACGTGGGGGGCCTGGGGTGTGTGCGTGGGAAGCGGGGGAAGAAATGGTGGAAACGATGGATTGGGAAAAAAACGGGTTGTCCACCCGATATTTCTTCTTGCAAGGAATTAAAGAAAGTCATTCTATAGGAAACACTGGAATTGTATTTAAGGAGAGCTCTTGCCAAAGCCAACCTTCCCCATCTCAAATGGGAATGAGAGACACAGACATGTCTTCCCACAGAAAATTGGGAGGGTGCCCAAAGACAGGCGGCTTGTCCAGCAGCATCTGACAGGCACCTTCCCGAGCTGCACTCCACATACATCATGTTGCGTTAACGCACTTGAAAACTTGAGATCCAATTTCCCGAAGAGAGCCTGGAGGAGAGAGCCATCATATCGTCACACACCTGCGATTCTCCCACAGTGATTTAAAAGCTACACCAGTGGGTTCGCTATAAACCCTCTGTTTACAAGGCTCTATACATTCCAGTACAGCAATAAATGATTTGCCTCCGGGTATTTTCTCTAACTCTTGCCTACAGGTTTCTCCCCCTTTCCCTGAAGATGTCTGAAGGGAACAGTGTTAATCTCCTATCTATCCCGCTTTAATCTTTGCTCTTACCAAGAAAAGACCGACTGCGCTTCCCATGCTGAAGAAGCAATACCTGGCACTTACGGATTCAGGGAAAGTTGATTAAGTGTGCGCCTTCTGTTAAAGATTATAGGGAACGATTAAGGGTAGAAGACCTTTACATCGAACGAGAAGCTGTTAATGTGGACAGAGCTCAAAAACCCCCGCCTGGGAGTCACTTGGAGCAGTTCTGCCTACCAGGTTAACGAGTGATGTCTCTTTCAGAGCCACTTTCAGACCAGAAGCTGAGCAAGGAGGAGGAAGAACGGTCGCCAGCCGTGACGCAAAATAGCCGTCACCCTGCAGACACTCCCGTAACGGCACAGTGCAAGTCTTTGGTTTCGAGCAGCTGCCAAACCGGTAGAAAGTGAAGGTCAGAAGCGATGAGTTAAGTGAGAGAAACTACACTGAGAAGGATCTTGCTGAGCACCGGCGACTACGGATCAGGGGCCAGAGCCCGTTCAGCGGCTCCTTGTTACGACCGACCTCCGCCCCCTGCCTCGGGCGAGTCACAGCGCTCCCGCAGTCGCTTCAAGCGAAGCCCCCGCTGCCCAGCACACATTGCCGAGCCCCCCCCGGGCTCTGCGCAGCGCCCTAAGAAACGAGGGTGGCAAAAAACTTAATCTGCCTGGAGAAGTGGAGCTGCTGTCAAGCCGACCTAGATTCTCCCCAACACGGTGAGAGCTCTTCACGTGGCAAGTGGCGCTTTCGCTTTGCTTCGCTCCCGCCGCTGCTGCCCTGGAAAAGCAGGTTTGCTCTCAACAACCCCAACGAACCCAAACCACCCTCTGCGCGGCAAAGCTGAGGCTCGCTTGACAGCACACATCATGGTTCTGGTGTTTGTCAACCGGTTTCCCACCCAACGCCAAACAGCCTGGTCGGGCTGTCATCGGGAAACGATAATGACGACCGGCACCGCTCGGGATCTTGGCACGAGCCGACGTTACCAAGGGATCCAGCAGCCTTCCCACGAGCACAGCACGAAAAGCCATCCAGGCACGAAAGCTTTGCAGAGCTGCTGACTCCTCAAAGGACGTGGCATCCTTTGCTCGTGCAGTCCCCTATGCTCAAAGCCAGCCGAAAAGAGCAGCAAATGTTATACAGGCTGGGGAGAGCAGGAGGGGCCATCCTTAGGAGCTTCCCTGCTCCTACTGAAGTCCTCTAATGTCGTAACGTACAGCATAGCTTGGGCCAGGAATCCAAAATCCACCAGGCTACAGCAACAGTTCTCTAAATGCAAACATTTCAGTTCTTCATTACACGGAAACCAGGAAGAATTAGCCAAGCACCTCCTAACCCAAGCCTAGGGAGCGAGGCAGGGTTCCCGCGTTTGGCCCGTCCGTTCACGAGGCTGGGCTGGCCTAACATCAACGAGCCCTCCCGCAGCCACGGGCGATCGGTGGCACCACACAAGCCTTGGCCCGCAGCAGCACTGCAAGAGGCTCAACGAGCATCTCTGCGAGCAGCGCTCCCGAGAGCGAGACATCTTGTCTGCCGTGCCCGGCGAGGAGCTCAGCATCAGGAAGGCAAGGAAAACAACGCTCGCTGCCCTCCTCCGACCCCCAGCCAACAGCACCGATGCACGCTGAGCAAACACAGCTGTACCCAGGGGCACCGCGGCCACGTGGAGCCTTGCCAACGCCGAGGACCGCGGCGCAGCGCACTCTCCTGAGGTCCCAGGCGTGCCGGTGTCACAAACCACACCGCAGGGAAACATCACCACGGCAGAACGCACAGAGCGAGCTCTCTCCGCAATCAGGGACGAGCGTTCCTCTTCTCAGATCCCGGCTGAGGGCCGGGAGGGTATTTATTTTAGTGTGTTAGCCTGGAGGCTACGCGGAACGCTCAGGCGGCTCAAAGAAAGTTTTCTCTCTAGCCCAGTTTTAGCAGAGCCCTGCTTCGCCGTATCCCCAGCTCCAAAGCTCAGCATCACTAATATTTAAAAGTGTTCTGCGAGGGAAGCTGCCAGGCAGCCTCATTTGAAAATAGAAAAGTGGCAACAAGCAGTTCCTCATGCTTGATCCGATTACTCTGATCTCTCTTTTGATGCCGCAGACTCAGACTCATATTTCTATTGCTGTGCAGGGGGAGCAGTCGAGGGAGGGGAACGTCACTTTGCTGCTCGAGATTTTTTCTTCCCTGTCACCCTCTGGAGAAGGGATATACAAGGCAAAGTGCTAGAATAGCGCTTGGAACGCATCCACCTCCCAGCGGAGAGGCCACCCAGCACCACGGGCCCCCACCCAGCCATGCTCACAGCGCCAGCACCCTCAGACCTCCCTCGCTGGAGCTTCCATCCCGCGATGCCCATGGAAAGTTCCCGCCTATACAGAGCACAACCGCTCTAACAGAAATCCTGCATCCACCTTTGAGGTGTCTCGGGTGCAGGCTCACAAGAGCCGCCCCGTTTCGGGTCAGCAGCCGAGCGCATCCTTGCCGATGGGAGCCCAACGCGGTGGGAGATCGCCTCCAGAGAGCTGCTGCTGGCTCCAGGAGTACGATGACATTTCCATTCTGGAAGGAGACCTTTGAAGAGATTATAAATCGAATCCCAGGTCTTACTGATGCTGCTGAAAAAGAACACCACAAGGTCCAAGAGGTTCATCTGCAGCCGAACGCCGGGTTTTATAGACCCGATGCCTGTCAAACCTAAGTGCAACTTTAAGGAGGCCACACTGGCATCCTCGGCCCCAACAGCTCCATTCGCTCCTCTGGAAGGGAAAACCCAAGTCAGATCCATCGCAAACCTGCCAGAATGAGCACCTACACCTGTGACTGCCAGCAAACGGACAACGGTGAGAAGCGGTCAGCGTTTCCAGTGACTAAAAAGCATCCAGAAGATAGAGACCAAAGGGATGTGCTTAAGTATGGCTTTGATCCTTTACACTGACATCTTAATGGGGTCTCAGGTCCTCTAATAGATTCACCTTGAGCATTCAGTAAGGTCAGACCGTTTTTCATACTCAAGTTCTTAAGACCACAGAAGAACGTAATCGATGAAAACCAAGCTGTAGGGTAAAAATAGCATGCCGGCCTGGCCCTGTGAAGGGACATCATCGATTTAAAATAACTAGGCACGCAGGCCAACAGAAGTTCCTGGTACAATCCAGTCGAGCGTTTTAAATACAAGAAAGCCACTGACCACGTAGCAGCGGGCGAGCACATGGTAAGAGTTCAGCTCCAATTATGAGAACCACCGCCGCTCCCCATGTATTTTTATCGCTGGCTATATAATTTATCCGGACTGTGAGAAAGAGATTGACCTGCAAGTCCAGCTTCCACGAGTCCCACGAAGCACAGCATCACCCGCGGAGCTCGCCAACACCTAACTCAATGCCAGAACAAAGGTGTGCGTCAACAACACCACGCGCACAGAGAAGTAAAACCAACAAGCTGAACAGGTAACAAGTACACTACAAGGAGAAAACCTCTTATTATGGCCAAAAGGGCTGAGTGGCTCCAGGAGGATACACCAGGCACGGGCGGTTAGCGGAGCCAGCCCACACCCCTCGCAGCTGGGGCTCCTCCTGCACTCCAGATTAGAAGCTGGTGTATCGAAAACCCAGCCCACGGCTCACCCGCAAACGCCAGCTCGCCTCGGAGCGACGTGCGCCCCGGGTGACGAGCTCCCCGCTGTTCTGATTACCCGAGTTTTGATTGAAGCCTCGCGGTATTTTCCTTCAAAAAGCGCCTGCCACACACACGAAACCCACCCCGCTCCACCAGCACGCTCCCCTTGGTGCCAGGCACGCCAGAGCGTCCAAGCCCACGCTGGCTGACCTTCAAAGGGCTCCGTGGTGAAGCTCCCCATCAACCGCAACGGCAGCTGCTAGCTGCAGCCTGCAATTAAATCCCTGGGACAGCGACTGATTTATGAAACTTAAGCGAGTACATACCGCTCATAATTACAACATTCCACCTAGGGTCTCTCCTTCATTGCAGGCTTCCAAGCAGAGTCTCTTTATTTAGCACCGGTGGTTCTGCACCACTGTGGAACAGCACCCAATATTCCCTGGGCAGACAAACACAACTCGCTTTTTATTTGTTTCTTCCACGTAGCATCCAGCTCCTCAGAAGAGGCACCGCTTGCGCGTCCAGCTTTGCTCTTAAACCACCGCATAAGTACTCACTCGCTGGCC
>NW_009705625.1:0-200 GCF_000703405.1 Apaloderma vittatum | reverse complement strand
CTTCCAGGCCCTGCCACAAACCAGAAGAGGCCGGGTTGCCAAAGCCCCTTTGAAAGCATGACAATAATCCCTAGAAAAGCAAGCATTGGGTAGAAACGTCCAGAAAAATCTGCCTACGTGCAACGTCGGGATGGGGTTTTTTGGAGCAAGTGTGTTCTTAGGAGCCTTTAAACGGTCCACATAAACAGAGGGCATATCCA
>NW_009705624.1:3421-3703 GCF_000703405.1 Apaloderma vittatum | reverse complement strand
TGAGTGTTAGTTCAGCAGACTTTAAGAAGCCAATTCTTCTTCTCTGTCACTTCTCTATTGACAGCAGCCCCTATTAGATTTACCATGTCCTCTTGCAACAGCTGGTCCTCCACTCTCCCCACACCCCCCCTCCGCCCCTCCTTCGGCCGAGTTATCAATCGATGGCCGGGTGACTTGGTGGTATCTTGAAGAAAACGGGAGCAAAGTGTGTGTCAGCGTCGGTGCTGGATCTCCTCCTTGCTTTGATGCAACCCGGCGTCTTGCTGTGTGCCTGGGGGGGCT
>NW_009705624.1:307-3350 GCF_000703405.1 Apaloderma vittatum | reverse complement strand
AAGGGGGGTATGTGTGGGGAGATGGGAAGGGCTCCGGTTCTGGGTTGTTAAAGAACACGGCTGATGGTCAAAGCAGATAAAATCGGTTTCTTTGCCGGGTGCTCTCAGTGCCTTGTTCTGCTGGGGCTGCAGGGAGGGGGGGCCATGCCGCAGAGCTGGAGGGCTGCTGCGGGAGGAGCCGTCCCTCCTCGGTACTGTTGTGTTGTGTGTGTGTTTAAATAATTGAATAAACGTATCCACTCCTTCCCTCTTTCTCCCTCGCACGCAGACACACACACAAAGGCAGCATTGAAAAGATAGATCTGTGTGACTATAGGAAACGACAATTAGTGCTACTTCCTGAGCAGCAAACTGTATATATATGCCTGGCTGTTTTATTTAAAAAAAAAAAAAAAAAAAAGAAACAAACCTTATCCAAATAGTGAACTCTGTTCACAATTTCTGCTCGGCCAGCAGTGGTGGAATCAGAAAGGTGAGTGTACAGATGGCAAGGAAGGGGAGCATGGCTTTCATTTCACCTTTGCCAGCCACATGCGGGTGAGAAGAACAAGGCTGCTTGAGCAGCGGGCGATGCTCTGTGGCAAGGAGAAACCAAGTGATGCAAAAGTAGCTTGAAAAATGCAAAAGGGACGCGAGGTGCGGAAAGTGGAGGACCGGCCCCAAATTTTGCTGTCCCTCAAAGTGACCTGGTCAGTGAGGCTGGGCCTGGATGCGAGGCAGAGGGGAGAGCTGCAGTAGGTGGCTCTGGGTGCTCCTTTATTTTCTTTTGCTGTCGGTGACAAAGTGGAGGCGACTGGAGAGTGTCAGAGCCAGCCGGGGACAAGGTGAACATAGGTCTTGTGGGGAGAGGTGATCAGAGTGATGTTTGCGAGAGGGATGAAAAAATCATAATCCTGATGTTTAGGCTCCCACCTGACACCTGGCAGGAGCCAGGGCCAGGCCAGACCAGGGAGGGCTCAGGAAGAGCGAGGAGCCAGGAGCTGCTCTGGGCAGAGGCAGGCAGGGAAGGGCTGCCAGTGCTGCGGTGACCCTGGGTGGAGGGGACGGTGCTACCTGACTCTGCAGTAACTCTGCCACGGTCAGTGCCGCACTGCTCCCCACTGGGATGGGCTGTGCCGAGGCATGAGCAACTTTCCCAGAGGATTACAACCCAGTGAGAGCTGGAGGGTGAGAAACTTCTCCAGCTGCTGATTTCATCTCTTTTTTTTTTCCCCCGTGCTCCAACAAGGCATGTGTAACACTGGCTCCAGGCTTCGTCAAGCCCTGCAAAGCCCTTGGGAAGGGTCCCCCCCCCTGCCACACTCCTCTGCGTCTGCTTCTGTTTGGAGAGATGGGAACAGCCCCTTTGATTGTGGTGGGATATGATAAGGCCTAGCCTTCTCAGAGAGAGACATGTGGTGTTTTTTTTCTTCTCACTATTTCTAATGCCTTGCCGTGCCTTTTCGGACCCATACAGGTTATTTTGCAAAATTTGCAGGCCAGATTTTCTGTGAAATTCAGTTGGCAGTTAGAGGAAGGGCTCTGCCTAAAGGGAAAGGCAAAGAACTGCTGCAGAGACACACACAGACACCGTAGCAGTTTTTATCGTTTGAGTATATAGACTTGTTCCCTAAGGGACTCACTTCATTACACTTGTGGCCTGCAGTGCCACTCTGGGATGGAGCTGCATCAACATGGCCTCCATTTACTGACACCTTTTGCTGTGCTGGGGAAGGGCCTGCACAGGGCAGGGAAGAGTTTCCCTCAGAAGAAGCGTGTAATTGCTGCTCGCCAGACGCCCCCCACGCTCCAGCCAGTATTTACTGCAAACCCGCCAAAGTAAACCAGCCCGCTGCGTTTTATTTCGGATAAACACAGCGCGGCCACGCTGGGGTGTTGCCTTCCAAAGGGCTGGAGACGGGAGCGGAGGCTGCGGCGCCAGGAGGAAAGGGAGGGAGGGAGGAGAGGGATGAATCCCGCAGGGTGCAGGGCAGGCAGGATGGGTCTGGGTCCCTGGAGATGCTTGGGACCGGCAGTGCGATAAGGAAATGCATAGATAGGATGCAAAACCTCACTTGGGTTGTGCACGTTGGCCCTGCTCACCATGCACCAGGGCTTGTCCTCTCCTGCAGAGACCCAGTGTGTGCAGGGGGTGCAAGGGACACCTCAGGTTTTGCTGTCAGAGCAGGGATTTGCAGTATACCTCAGGGCACACACACCCACACAACACACACAGAGGCCGTGTAGCACAAACAGAGCCTCTCCACACAGAGCACACACCTCGGAGCTGCTCCCACAGGCCTGGAAGAAGACGTGTGGGCCTGAAAACTGGGCTGCCTTTATTTTTCCTTTGCATCCTTCCTCCAGCTGGCTCTTCAGGCCACCGGGAGAGAGCCAGAACCTCTCTCCTCCCATACCTCCAGCACACATGCATGGGGCTCCCGTGCAAACGCTAGAAGTTGCTTAGGAGGGTGAAATTCGAGCAAGCGGGGCTCTCCCAGCAACTCAACCACCAAAGGCCTGGGGTCTGGCCAGCTCCACTTTCCCTCCAGCCGGGACTGAACCAAGGAAAACCCAGCGAGGCGTTGGCGATGGTGACATCAGGGAGCAGAGGAGAGTTGAGAAAAGGGGGGAGCCGCTCCCCCTGCCCCGGTCTGTAGCTCTTTGCGCTCTGAGATTAGAGAGCCCTGGCCTGGCTGCTCTGCGGGGAGACAGCGGAGACCTTTCATGCTTCTTTGAAGAGCCAAGATAGTGTCGGCCTTGGTGCAAGCACAGCCTGCAGACAGTTATCTCAGCGTGCTCTATCACCCTGCCTCCCCTCCCTGCGCCACCAGCCCCATTCTACCTCCACCCCACTCCCGACCCTTTGCTATCGGCTGCCCTGATCTGAGTGGGGTTTTCTTGTTTGTTTGTGGGGTGTTTTTATTTTTTCTCCTTACGCCCCCTTGCCACCCCTTCGCTTTGCCATTCATTTCTGCGGGCCTCCTTATTTATTTATTTCTGCGCCCCGCTTATTTATTTATTTGTGGCAAAGAGGCGGCTAACAAGTAGCTGGAAGCACTGG
>NW_009705624.1:0-262 GCF_000703405.1 Apaloderma vittatum | reverse complement strand
TTGCTTGCAAATTAATCATCCAGCGCACAGTCGGCGCCAGGGTAGATTTATCACACACAGAAGGGGGAATGAGGCGGCCGAAGGGAGACAAAGACTGTTCGCACCTTCCCGCTTTTGATCTTAGATTAGTGCAGCCTCCCTTCATAATACGAGTCTCCAGGGGGCTTCGTCGGGGAGGTCACTCGGAACTGGCGGAAGTTTGCACGCCATTAGCCAGACGCTGAAATTGGAAATCATAAGCGGCAAACGTTTTATTTCCCTC
>NW_009705623.1:11656-19242 GCF_000703405.1 Apaloderma vittatum | reverse complement strand
GAGGGGAGGGGAGGGTGGCTGACTGTGCCCATGGTGCGGAGTGTCTGTCCCCACCAGATTGACCACTGCTTTGCTCCACAGTCACAGCGCTGGAGGCAAGAGCAGGATCCAGCCCTGCAGCCTTTTTAGTATCAAAAAGAAACATCTGTTTGATTTTTATTTTTTTTTTAAAAAAAAGCCTCAAACAACAGCCTGAGTGGCTTCTTGAAGATCTGGATTTCTTTTTCCTTTTTTTACAAATGGTAATTTCAGGCTGATGAAAGGGGAGTAACATGACGCACTGACTACACAACCTGTCTCTGCAGAGGGAAAGTGGCTGATGCCCAGTAATGCAGGGTGCTGCACCAAGTCTTCCCTATCTACTGATAACCACATCATTGCCCTGGGCCTCAGTTTCCCTCTGTGACAAAGGATGCTCATCTTTGGAAAAGCAACATCAGGTGAGGAGGTCACCTGGCAGCCACTTATCCATGCCCCTGTGGCTCTCCGAGGACATTTCACAAGGCAAGGCTTCCTTCTCAGCACTTTCACAGCTGCAGGAAAAACCTCAGGCCTCACGCCTTGGAAGGGAGATTTCTCCTTTATCCTGCTCATCAAAGCAGACACAGTTTTAGTGGAGACCCCACTCCTTAGGAAACAGACTGTAGCCCACCAGTTTACTTCAGCCACCCAATCATGCAGAGATTGATATCAGCCCTTCATGCCACAGGCTGCCTACCGCTGCCCTCATCCTGCTCCCAGGAGTCATCCACTCTCTGCTACCAAAACCAAACTTCAGAAATGCTGCAGCTTGTTTTCACGTCCTTGGGTTGGTTTGTTTTTCCATGGGCTATTTTTATTCTTGCCCTTATCCGAGTCATACTAGGGATTTTAATGTTTCAGCCAAAGCAATATGAAATAAAGAGCGAAGAAAGTGAATCGAGATCCAGAGCATTTCAATAAATTAAAAGCACAAAAAAAATAAAGGAAAAAAAAAAAGAAAAATACGTAGCCCAGCACAGAGGAAGCAAAGCAATCAGAGCAAAAGCTGTCAGCTTTGCCTGTTCCCGTTTGTTCGCAGATCAAATTCACTGCCTCTCTCGTCCAAAAGTAACAACTTCTAAGTCTCCCTCATGCTCCCAGTGGAGGTGTTTTCCATACTGGAAACAAATCTACTTTGACACTCCTGATGCTGTTTTACCCAAATTGCCCTCTGTCAAGCCGTCTCTTGTGTTTCCCATTTGTGCCACACCATGTCCATGGGACAAGTCTGGGGCCAAAGTGACCTCAGGCAGTGCTGGCACCAACCTGGCCTCATGCTTACCTGGCCAGTGGCTTCTTCCAAGGCACCAGCTCAGTCTCCTTGCCACCAGATGCCTCTCCTCCCCATCCCCTCTGGTCTTGGGGAGAATCTGTCCCAAGCCAAAATTCATTTGGCAACCAGTCCTCTTGCTCAGCAGGGAAGGGTCTTGGTGCCGACTTCCAGCTGACAGTGTCTGCTCACATGTCATTTCCCTGCAGCACCTCGAAGCTCCAAGTCTCCAGGAGAACTTGTCTCTTTCCTGCTGGAGTCTGGTTGCCAGACAGGGAAAAGAAAGAAAGAAAAAAGTTTTGCAAGCAAAAGGATGGAGAAAGCAAGTTCTACAACCCATGCTGGCTGCAAATGCCTTCACAGCAGCTTTATAATGAAGTATCTGACTAATGGTTATAGGAGCCCTCCAGGTGGGAATTTGAGATGGCCTTGTCCTATCTATGTGCCAGAATGTGTTGATCTCCATCCTGGGTGGCAAGTGTCCACATGTCCCTGTGCAGAGACAAGAAGTTTCTAAGCTGTCAATAGGAATGGTCATGTAGCATGGACCTCTGTGTGTTGTCAAGATATTTAAGAGATGTTTTTCATGTACTTGAGGTGTCAATGGCACTGAATTATGCATGTGCTGGGGGCTCAGGTAGGATCATAGCCAAGTAGATTGAAAGAACTGAGCAAGATAAAGTTTTGCAGCCTCTTCTGACCCAGTTGAAGACACAACAGCAAGAACCCTTGTGATGGAGACTCCCATCACTACTCGACAGTGACCAGCTCTCCTTTCGAGTGGATTGATTTCCCCACACAAAGTTTATCCTATGCCAATATCAACTAAGTTAATTTCTTAGGTTCATTTGTTCCTTTAACATGCTTGAGTGTCTGTGAAATGCTTGAGAGACACAGCATCAACAGGGCTTTTCTCCTGCAGACACCTCTTGTCCCATACAGCCCTGCTAGCTGGTTCGCTTTTGCAGATGCTGAACACAGAGTTTTTTTCCCTAATTCTCCTGTCCCATTGCAGACTCAGCCTTGCTAACCCATTTCCCGGCTTGTTCCTTATGGTGGCTCCAACATCTCCAAAACAATGAGGTTTTGATCCAGTCTCTCCAGGCAGAGCTTGTGTCTGACCTGGTTTCACCAGTGACCAGCAGTGGGTGTGGGTCTCCTCCTCCATCTCTTAAAGCTCTTCACAGAGATGTGCTGAGCCCCACTAAGGCTGAGGCAGAGGGTATAATGAGGAGAAAATTAAATCATGAAACACTACCAATTATCAGCATCCCAATCAGCCAGCAGTGGTGGCAGCTGGCCACCAGCAGCTGGAGGAGGACAACCAGCATGACTGCATGGACTGCAGGGACATACACAGGGTCATCTTCCTCTCCTTTTCTTGGCTCCAAAAAGGCATTTCACCACTGCAGTCGCTGGACTGGAGCTGCGGAGACTCATGCTGGCTTGTCTGCTTGAGAGCTGCACTCTCCTAAGGGGCTGCTAACAGCCGAGGGAGGAGGAGGAAGCGAAGAAGTGAGTTTAATACCATTTTATTTGTTATTATCTCTCAGCTTCTCCTCAGCAATTTACTCATCCTTCTGTAAAACTCTTTGCCAAACAAGCCCCCGCCCAAACGGGCCCCCATGTCTGCAGGACTCTATTTATAACCAAGATCCCATTTAGCAGATAAGCCAAGGGAATTCAAGCAGGATTTAAGCTGAGCAGTTATCTGTGACTGGTGGCCACAGTGTGCATCACGTTAGATTTACTGGGGACATGGAAAGCTGAGACACGGGAGAGCAAACAGCCTCCCGAGTAGCCGGCCAGAAACCCAAGGGATGAAATTACTGCTGGCACAGACATGGCTCTGGGAAACTTTGGGAGCAGCTGAAGAATGAGCAGCTAACCCCTTTCTCTGGGACATGGGGAACCTCCTGCACAGCCCAGGATCCTACAAGTATCAACATCACTTCTCCTTTCCTCCTCCAGCTCCATACCACCATCCCAGGCGTGCATCGCTTGCAAGGGTGTTACTTGTCTTCCCAGCTAGATGTTACAGTCTAAGATGATACACTTAACAGGGTTGTGAAATCTGCCATAAAGTTTACTGCCCTACATCAATATAATGCCCTGCAAAGTTAATACAGAGATACCTATTTTATAACAAGGACAAATAAAAACATCTTCCATTAGCCCTCGGCATTAGGAGTTGCATTTCTGATAGCCAGATGCTGCAATGAAATGGGTGGAGAATATTAATACGCATATGTATAAAGCTGCGCACGTGTACATACCCATATACATACCTATAAAAAAACGAGAGACTGTTGGATTTGCTCAGATACTCTGCAGTGTTCGGAGGGCTTTATTTCCACATGGCAGGAGAGATTGGCTACAGATCCAGAGGCACTTCTCTGCTATTACACCATGTCAATTTTTCATCATCTCAGAGGGCCTTGTCATGGAAAAGTGGATAACTTCAAATTGATCCAAGGTCAGACTTAAACACCTGGATGTAAATGCAGCAAGGAGTGAAAAGCAGAGAGGAATCAGTTACTTCCCATGCAAAGCAATGTCATTGGAGTCAGTCATTCAGGATGCTCAGTTTGGGAACTCCTCTACCCTCTCTTGGGAAGTAGGTGGCTCTTAGAAATAAAAAACCCCTCAGTGTCTGTGGGCATTTCCACACTGGAGGGGCAGTGAGAGGGAGTGCTGTGCTCCACATCTGTGTCTGTACTGCCAGCCATAGCGTGCAGCTGGGAGGCTGAGCATCCCTGGGATGAAATGGGGCTGCTGCCTGCAAACCCAACAGCGCTGAGCTGAACTCAGCCCTCACAGTCCCAGCCCTGCATCAGTCTCCAGCCGAGCTCTGGCCACATGCTGGCTCCAGCCCAGCACAACCAACGTGTGTGCCTGATTTCTCCACGCCCATCTCCAGCATATCCTTCTGGTTTCTTTACATTTCAGCTCAGCTGAACCTCTTGTAGGGAGAAATAACAAGTTTCCACAGTGTCTGTCCCCAGTCCCTTCCCCAGAGGCCAACAGCTGGCCCAAGAACCACATGGAAGGTGCTGAGTGAGAGCTCTGGGGCTGTTTGTCACCCCTAGAGGGTGGATAAGGGCACCCCACCAGTCTGCTCACACTCCTCTCTGCCTATGTGTGCCTGCAGCATCATCCGTGCGCTAGCCGAGCTTTTCAATTTCCCAGGCCATCCCCTCAGCTGGCAGAGATGGTGTCATCTACATCCTTCTCTCCACTCTTTCTTGCCTCTTCCTTGTCCCCTCCCTATCTCCAGCTATGTCCCCAGGTGCAGGGACGATGCAGCAAGTCCAGCCCCCTTAGCCATACCAGTGTCCTGGAAGGCTGCATTGATGTGGTCATGGTAGTGTTGGGTAGATGGTTAGACTAGATGATTTTAAAGATTTTCCAACCTTTTCTATGATTCTATGATTCCATGATTCTATGATTCTATTCTATGTCCTAGATAGCAACATTTCAGCTGAAGTTCAAGCCTCTGTGGTCCAGGGAAGGCAACCCCAGACAGGAACAAACCAGCCCACTCTGGACAGCGAGCCCTCTGCCACCACCTTCCTCCCTGGCATCCCCACTGCCTCATGTCCAGCCTCCCCCTGCCCTGTCTCTCCCTGCAGACACCATTATCTCAGCTTGTCTCCTCAAAACAGGTGTTGTTAGAGATATTGCATATTTTGGTCCTATTGTAAAGTGCTGAAAGATGAGAAATGAAACCTATTAAATACAATCAAAGAGTGGAAAGACTGTGTCAACTAGACTTGCAGGAGTGAAAAGAGGTTTTGCCTGTTTTCCCTCCATACAACAGTCTGCACATGGCACAGTCTGGAGAGCACAAAAAGGGAAATGAGTACTGAAATGCTAGCCCTGCCTGTGAACAGCTCGGCAAACATTAAAAGAAAGGTTTTAGGATGAGGCAAGCCCCAACTAAAAGCCCGAGCGATTGATAACACCAACCTGCAGCGGAATAAAACATTAAAAGCCTCCAATAAGAAAAGGCAGGGAGGAATTAGTTATACATCACCACCACCTGCTGGGTACCGCAGGAAGGATCCTCAGCCACTGTCACCCTGCCAGGCAACCTCACCCCAAAAAGTGTGCGGGACCCCCCACAAGCAGCGATGCAAGGAGAGCAGTCCCCCACCAGCAGCCTGGAGCACTGGGATTTTAAAAGCATGTGTGAAGATAATCTTTTTTTGTTACTGCATCAGTCCCAGGTGAAATAACAGCTGGACAGCGGAGGATAGGATTAATAAAGAGTTAAAGAAAGGTAAAATAATTAGGGTCCTGATCGTGGGGAATATGAGAATGGGGCTTGTCTAGCAGCTTGTTCTAATTTTTCGTGGAGATTACGAATTTGGTGGAGAGAGATAATAGCATTGCTGTAATGTACTTAGGCTCTTGTAAGCCATTTGATCTGCCCCTGCCTGACACTCTGATTAATAAACCAGAGCTATAGCGAATCAACGTGGTTCATGAGATGTATGGAAAAATAGCAAATGAGGACACTCGAATGGGATTAAAGAATGGGAGCCGCCTTGAAGACAGCATTTCCTGGGGCGTCCCCAGGTTCCTTCCATCACATCTTCACATGGGGTGTGGGCAAAAAGACTCAGCCCTCCTGTGAGTGGGGACAGCGTGGGCTGCACTGACTGGGCGAGTGCCCTGCCTGGGGACAGCAACTTTGTGGCGAATGTTGCCCAAGGGGCTGTTCAGCTCACCCTTTGTGCTGTTAGAGCTGAAAAGCTCATTGTGGCCTGAGAGTCAAGGCAGGATCATGCCAGAGCAGCAGCAGACTTTCTCTAGCCAATGTGAGAATGTGTTGCCAAGGCTAGGGTTTGAGGGACGTGATGATGTGAGACTCTCCCAGGAAGAACACGGTGGATTTCACCCATCCCTCCTGCCCCTTCATAAACCACATCACTCCATCCCTCCTGCCCCTTCATGAACTCAAATGTTCCCACCTCAGAGGATATCAGGCAGTACCTAGAAGCAGCTGCTATTGAAGGTTTACTCTAAGGCCTCATTAGTGGGCTGCCCTCCTTTCTCAGAGAGTTACGCGGAGTGTGATAAAGGCGTAAGAGATGCTAAAGGGCTGATGAGGAGGAACTAGGCAGCGCTGTGCCAGAGATGTGGGCTGCCCCATCTCACCTCCCATCCCTTGCTGCCTCGCTGGGCTTATCCCATCAGGAGCCCTAGAAAGCCACCACAACAGAGCTGTCCCCACCACCTTAGTCATTAGCCTGCAGGTCCTGGCACCAAATTTGCTATTCCATCCCAAGATACTACCCAGACCACTGGAGAAATCCAAAAAACGGGCTCCCTCAGTCTATGGTGCCCACAGCCCCTCTGCTCCTGCCCTTTCCCTCTGGAACAGCAGAAATTCTTTTTCATCCAGAAAATGCCAGTTCCTCAGAACACTTTCTAAGAAAAGGTCACTTCAGAGGAATTTCTTTTTCCAAAAACCTTCTGGGGGGAAAAAAAAATCGACATGCAGCAGTTTAACTATCCTGTTTCAACAGCTTTAAATGAAAAAATAAATCTTCCCCCCCTCCCCAGGTGCCAAATGACTTTTCATTTGGAAATGGAAGATCGTTATAATCTTAAAAAAAATCAAATACAAAAGGGTGAAATTGAAAGAAAATCTCTGGAAAACATTGAAGTGAGACACTCAGCTGAGACTGTGATTCAGTGACTCTGTGACCAACACAGCAAGAGAGAGCCAGGCTGCGGTCTGCTGGGTTCCCTGGGGTGGCTTTCATCCCAGCTCAGGGCAGGACAGGACTCCCAAGGGCTGACAAATGTCTGAGGACAGGGGAGCTGATTCGCACTCCTCATCTCAGCACAGTCCTTGCGAGGCACGGGGACACAGCCAAACATCTTTCAACCTGTGCGCTTACCAGGAGCAGAGACCCCACAACTCATGACATGCCAGAGCAGCGAAATCTCATCAGCCGAAGGCAGTGCTGGGGCCAAGGGACCCCAAGGGAACAGGTCTCACTAGGGTTGCAGAGCAGCACGGATCCCGAGGTGGGAAGCAGGAGGTTTGTGTCTCTGTTCCAGCCTCCCCACATGTGCTCACAGTCCCCCGATATCGTCCCCAGCCCTCAGCTGTTACAGTTTAGGCTGCGTGGGGAGTGGGAATGCCAGCAATCAGGCATCCAGAAGGGAATCCAGGCCCCGTTCAATATTGAAAGAAGAAGGGCTTTGAAAGGAGTATGCTCATTTTCCCGTTTCGTCCGTTGCCAAGAAAACCGGGGGGATGGAGGAAGGGGCGAAGGGG
>NW_009705623.1:7370-11636 GCF_000703405.1 Apaloderma vittatum | reverse complement strand
TGTCTTGGCGGGGCCCTCTCTGCCTTTTATCTCGTGGGCAGCCTGCCGAGACAGGGTCTTCCCCCTGCTGAGCCCGCTGGCAGATCAAATGAAAGGAGAGAAGAGTTATAACCCACACACACACGACGGCGTCCTCCCCGCGAGGAAAAGAGGAAAGAGCAAATGGGCCCATGATGCCAACAATTCCCACCCCAGCTGGAGGGCAACCGGTCAGTTCCCCAGCACCCACAGGGTCCACAAGATATCCCCTACAACCAGCAAAGGGAACCTCGGAGAGATTGAGATGTGGTCAGCGGGGGTGCCGTGTCCCCATGGAGGGGACAGCACTGCTCTGTGGCCTTGAGCCAAAAGGGAAGGTCACCGGCTGCTCCAGCAAGCATCTCCCCAGGGCCCCGCTGTGCCCACTCCTCCGTCACGCCAGACCCTTCAGAGCCAGCTTCGAGCAAATAGCTTAATTAAATGCCTTTATTCCGAAGACTCCCTCTGTGTGTTTGTGTATTTGTGGATTAGCAGTTAATACAGTAAGCGGCTTTATTGTAACTAAATTGATTTCTTCACCTTTTTTTTTTTTCCTTCCTTCGGTATTGTTTTTCCCCTCTTCCCACTCAACAAACACTCCTCCCTCACCGCAAGGTTTCCTGTGGGGACACTCACCTTCACTGCCTGATAGTGCTGGTAAGAGTGCACTGAGGAGGTGATCACAGCAAGAAACTAGCCTAGGTTATCTGAGGGTCTAATGATGCTGAAGTCGTCTTTTTTTCAGAGACAATTATAAGTGAACATTGACTGTGAATATTTTACGAGGGAAAAGAGATTCCTGGTGTGTACGGAGTGTTCACCTTGGCAGGCACGATGCACACATATGGATCAGGGAGCTCCAGCCATCCCCAGTCCGAGGACACCCCATTTCCCAAGGTAATGAGGCCACAGGTCCCCAGAGGGAATCCCCAGCTCCAGCCCCACCAGCAGACCCCTGAGGATTATTTGGCATGGTCCATGCAATCCTGCTATCCTTTTCTTTTCAGTTCAATTCGAGTTACCTACATTATAATTAAGTTGTTACCAGCCCTGTAGCACATTGCCCCTGTGCATTTTGTACTTAACTCAAGGGCTATGACTGCAGCAGATCTGCAAGGAATCAAGATCAATGAAGACAAGAATTTGCTAACCCATCACTCAGCACCCACAGACCACTCTGAAAGCTCATGATGTTCATAGCTTCTTGCTACGGTTAACTGAAAAATATTTGTTAGGCTCATAAACACAGTCATTACCTAAGCTGAGACTGGGAAATTACCCTGAGCTTCCCAGGATGGGCACAGACCTGTGTTGTATTTTCCTTCCTTTTTTTCCTTTTCCTCTTCCTCTTCCTTTTCCTTTTCCTTTTCCTTTTCCTTTTCCTTTTCCTTTTCCTTTTCCTTTTCCTTTTCCTTTTCCTTTTCCTCTTCCTCTTCCTCTTCCTCTTCCTCTTCCTCTTCCTTCCTTCTTTATTCCTTGTCTGTCTGCTCCTTCCTCCCCTCACTCCTTCCCTCTTCCTTCTCTTCCTCCCTCCCTCCCTCCTGCCCGCCCTCTCACCCCAAGCCCCCTACCCCTGCCGTGGGCAGGCAGAGCTGCCCCCTCCCCTTCTCATTCTCAGGCAGCAGGAGCCGAAGATGTAATTAAACTTGGCTGGCAGGAACGTGAATCAAAAGGCTGTTAAAAAAAGAAAAGAAAAGAGGGTACCTGTGGGATTACATGAGCTAGAAAAATGCAAAGCCAGCTTCCAGCCGCCCATAAAATAGATGCCGTCTCCTTTCCCATTGGCAGGGTTTGGCTGAGCACAAAAAGGCCGGGAAGAGGATTTTTATGGAAGTTATTTATAGCATGGATGAATAGCGGTGTGTCTGTCAGTGAATTTCTGCTTCTCGGCGTGTGCTGAGGTTGGGCTGAGCCTCCGCGATGGGTTTGGGATGGCACCAGCAAACCCAGATATAGGCATGGGCCCTGGCCATCTCTTCCTGCAGGCACAGGGGTGGCATCAAAAGACAAAAAATCAGGAGAAAAAAAAGGGCGGGAAGGGGCAGCAACAGGTGGGTGCTTGCCTTGGCCAATTTAATCGCCTATGTGTGGACAGGCGACAGGTTGTCTCAGCCTCAGAGCCACCATGCCAAGGCCACCCATGGGATATCTGTTGTCCCTCCCTCTCTAGCATCTTCACTGCTAGCCTGGCTGCTTTTCCTCTCTCCCCTGATGTGATGGAGGCCTCTGAGAAGCCCTTCCTCCTATGTGAACCAGGAGCTGGCACAAAGATTCATCTCTTTGTGAACAAAATAAGTTTAAAACCATCACCAAACTCCAAGCGAAGCTCAGAAGTTGGCACTTCAAGGAGCACATTCATTAAATAAAACGAGGGGAGAAAAAAGAAAAGGGAGAGAGGAGGGGGAAGAAAAAAAAAATATTACCTTGCTGAATTAATCAGGCTTCACTGTAATGTTCAGCCTCAGATTTTATTTCCTGTAATAAGCCCATTAATACGGGTGTCTATAGCAGGGGGCTTTTAGCAGCAAGCACCATTAGTGTAACGAGGAAGGGCTAATAGAGTTTTATTGGAATTTTTACTCCAACATCACAGCCTTTTAAAACAGCTGTCTCAATAGGCATTATTATTCTGATTAACATTCAGACAGCACAAATCATAGTGATGCCCTTGGTGTCCTGCTGGCTTTGTCATAATCATTCCAAGTCCCCGATGTGTTGGCTAGCCCTCAGGGTAGGGAATTTTAGACCCCAGTAGATGCTGGGGGTCATTTTTTTTTTGCCATGCCAACGCATTGGCTACTTCTGAGGGGGCCTGCCAGGCTGCAATGGAGTGGGGTCCTCCTATTACCAAAGCATGCTAGAACAGCTGGAACTGGCTGGATGCTTTTTAAGCATCTCTGATCCCCATGAGAATTTGAAAGTTGGATAGGAAGGGTTAAAAAGCAGGCTGGCATGCTGGGCACCCCTTCTGGTTTCACTCCAACTCTGTTCCTCATCCGTGTGAGAATTATGTTTTTTGTTTTAATGAAATTAAATTGAATTTAAGTATTTTTTATTGTGTTAATTAAATACTGCACCAGCGGTTTGGGTGCATGAACCCAGCAGTTTGCTGGGCAGCATTGTTTCAAGGCAGCAGCTAGCACCAGGGCTGAAAAGGTTTTCCTCATATCTGCAAGACCTGTGCTGAGTGGGATGGAGCCAGCTTCAAGCCAGAGGCATCATGAGGGTGTCACATGTTGGGGGGGGTCACACTGGTCCTCCTGCAGCCCAGGGGCATGTACGGGGCTGTTGTAGATGCTCCCACTGCCTCATCAGCTGGGGTGGATGAGGTCTGGCCTCTGTGTTATTGATCCTATTTGAGACATGGGGAAACTGAGGCACAAGAAAGGGCAGAGACTTGCTCACAGGGATGACACAGGTGGCTGAGGAGTCCTGCCTCCTGGCCAAGCATACAGCCAGGAGAGAGCCAACAAGCTGCCATGAGTTATAGCCAAATGCAAGCAAAGTAAGCAAGGGATTAAAAACCAAAAGAAAATAGGCTGCAAATGCACTTTCGGCTTTTATCTGTCACATTTTGTTTCATGGAGGTAAATTATGAGGATGCTTTATTGCAGTTGAGCGTGGCAGCATGCATTGGAGCAGCAGCTGCCTCGCCTCAGCTCCAGCTGTGCCCTGCAGGGCTTAAACTGTCCCTCTGGAGCAGGTGGTTTGACTTGGAGCTGGGCAAAGGAGCCTGAGGGTGTGGGGAAGGCTGGAGACTTATTAATTACTATTTCAGCAGCATCTAATAAGAATCTCTTCTCCTTCTCTGCTCTCCTAAGGGCTCAGCCTCTGCCAGGAGTCACCTCGTGCTCAGGCAAACCCCAGGGGGGTGACTTTCCACCCCAGGATCCATATCAGTGTTGCAATGTCTCTCTGCTCCTAGGGCTTTCTTACTGACCCCTCAGCATCACTGAACATAATTAGCAATAATTTCTGTCTTCCTACCCTGGAACATCAAGATAAAGGGGGATCCCTCCTTCTCAGTGGCCACTGCGCAGGCACAGATACTTGTAAGTTCTCACAGCTGGCTCCAGCCAGCATGCCCTATCTTGGCCAAGCCAAGAGCTGGCTGGATTTCACACCGATCCTGGGCACCGTGAGGGCTCCTGTGTTTTCCTAGCCCTTTCC
Source organism: Apaloderma vittatum (assembly GCF_000703405.1). Classification (NCBI taxonomy): domain Eukaryota; kingdom Metazoa; phylum Chordata; class Aves; order Trogoniformes; family Trogonidae; genus Apaloderma; species Apaloderma vittatum. The sequence continues at coordinate 7,448 of NW_009705623.1, read as the reverse complement.
AGCTGGTGAAAAACTCTCTTGCAGTTGAGCATGTAGGCTGCCCTGCCCCTGGTTCAGATCAGCCCTCTGCCCTCCCAT
>NW_009705623.1:2643-7324 GCF_000703405.1 Apaloderma vittatum | reverse complement strand
TGGACGCTCTTGGGTCAGAGGAAGCCCCTGACCCCAGAGTAGGATCCCGGGATGGGAGAGAGGCTCTAAACCACACACAGTGATAGGTTCCCATTGCTGAGAGCTGAGCCCCAAGGTACCTCCCCAGTCCCAGAGAAATCTGGAGTACCTGGGGGAATCCACTGCTTAGTGACTACATAGATGCTGCAGTGTGACAGTACTTAATTACTCACATGTTTCAGATGATTAATAAATTAAATTCCACCCCTGGAGCTGCTGTCCTAAATCCCATGCAGAACTCACGGCTTGCTGCTGCCGGCAGGCAGACATCCCGTTACGTCCACCTGGGACGAGCAGCCCTCCTACAACACATGGTCCCCAAGGGCTTCTAAAATCCCTTGCAGGGAGATCTACATGACCATCAGCAGAGGAAAAAACACCAGCTGGCTGAGGCATGGGCAAGTCACCTCCAAAATTGTTTCCTGCTGGTCTCAACCCATTGGAAAATCCATGTCAAGACAGCTGCTGAGCCCTAGGGAGAAGCTCCAGGCAGCCCAGGACAAGCTGGGTGCTGTCTACTGCCCCAGAGGTTGCTCCCACGCTCCTGTGTGTCCCTCCAAGCCAAGATCTAAAAGTGGTTTGGGTTCTGTTTTTCATTCTCCTGGCATAGCAGGTCTCCCCCCAGCATGGAGCTGCCTGCTGCAGGGCACCACAGTGTTTAGCATCTGCTTAAAATTTTTAATTGTTTTTATGTTAAATGCCTGATGGTGTCTTTTAGATAGAAATGGGAGGGATTTAGCCTTCCCTCCCTCCCTGTTTGCCTCCCCTCCTGTCTTCTCTCCCTCTCTTCCTCCCTCCATTTCTTCCTTTCTTTCATCCTTCCTTCCTTCCTTTTTAAACTAATTTACTAATTTCTTTCTTATTGCATTCCTAAAAGCCCCATTCAGACACAGGCAGCAGCAGGCAAGGAGAAACTCAATGATAAGGGCAAAAACAACAGTAAAACTGGAATGAAATGACTGCCATAAACCCAGCACCAGGAGGGGCCGTAAAACTGCAGTTTGGCAGGAGCCAGCAGGCCTGCACTAAATACCTCTTTTTCTGATTAAAACACTCTGGTCACAGATTAACTTCCTTTGCTCGATATTTAGTGTCTCACCTGTGCTGGAAGGCAGGGAGGAGAGGAAGAGGGGTGAGCAGAATTGGGGACGCAGGATCTGCAGCAGCTCTGCAGCCTTTAGCAGCTGCCTAGGGCACAGACACACAACCCAAGGTGACAGATGTGCCTCCAGCAGTTGCCCTCCATTACTGAGTGCTCATGCCAAAGGGTCTCTGCACACCCAGGCAGCATCCCAGAGCAGCATCCCAGGACTTACCCATGGCCACAGAAGGAGTCAGTGTCAGAGGTGGGGATGCTCTGGGTCTCTCAAATGTGCAGGACGGGGGTGACAGTGGAGACAGCCACCGCTACAACCTAAGCGAACATATTGGTCTGTCTCAAGCAAGCCAAAGCCCCAGCAGCTCTGGGGAGACCACATCCCTTGGTAGACTGACACATTAATTTCAGTGGCATCAGAAAACAGGATGGAGAAGAGACTAAATTCCCAGCCATCTTTCTACATCTCCATATCTCTCACTGGATTTATCCCTTGCTCCTCAAAAACCACAGGACTTGCTTGCTCAGAAAAGAAGCACTGTGGTCCTTTCCTAATCCCTCACAGCCCTATTTACACACTGCAGAGGCAGCAAACACCTCCATGGGACGCCAGTGCATTTTTAATGCATTAATTCCGTGCTTGAGCTTCGTCTCAGCTCCCCTGGCTCCTCCATCACCTAACCTGCTCGTCCTTCCAGAGCAATTTGGGCAGGGATTGTGGAAGATGTATTTGCCCTGATGCTGGGGGACAGGGCCTCAGGACAAAGGTGACCCCATTTTCCCAGGATCTCCCAACAGTTTCCTTGCACAAGTGAAAGAGCATCGAGTTACATCCCTACAGAGAAACCCCACTGGCCTCAGTTTCTCTTCAACGCTCCCAGGTCAGGAGCAATGGCTGAGCGCCCTGCAGCCCCTCTGCTCCACTATCCCACACCCAGCTAGACATTTTTAATGTAACCATAAATCACTTTTTGATTACAACTGGACTGTAACTACCAAAATATAAAAGGCTCTGGGGTTTTACAGCATGGCAGCAACGGTTCCTATGAATTGCAATGCCTTTGCACCCCCAGCATCTCCCTCTGTCACAGGAAAAGATCGTTACTCCCTTCCAGCCTTTCACACCACCTCACACAAGCTAAAAATACCGGGACAAGAGGAGGTGCATCTGTCATGAGGAAGGGGAGGGTTCAGCATAGCCAGGGTCCAGCTCTCACACCCGGTTGTACCCTTTGCTCCTCCTGCACCTGCTGTTGATTCCCAGATGTTTTGGGGGAGGGGACTTAATTTTTACTTTTAAAAAAAGTAGTAATTTAATTCTCAGGCCATCTCTAAGCTTCTTTAGCAGCAGCTAAACTCCAGCAGATGCTACCTGCCGGGGAAGGCATCCCAGTATGGGTACCAGCGCTCCTCAGCACGCGCCGCCTCGCCAGCCTCCACCCTAAATCACAGTACAGCAAACAGGCTGTTCATTAGGCACTGTTTAATTAAGCAATATGGATCCTGCCTCGATATTTACAATCCCACTTGCACTGATTTATTAGAGAGAGAGAGTCTCGTTTTTAAAGACGGCGACTGTAAAGTTTAATACCGCTTGACTTACTGCGAGTCTCATTTACGGTCCCGAGCTGAGGCACTGCAGCCCGGGCTGGGAGCTGGTGGGCTATTAAATCAGAGCTAACTGCGTGTGCAGGGAGATGACTAGCTTCGTTACAACCGGTTCAGTGGCTAATTACCCCAGTCTGGATGCCCACATTTAAGCCAATTCAGTGCCGATTTCCAGGGCCCTGGGGAAAAGCGGGGAAGTTCGGAGGTTGGCGCAAAGGCACTTGTTGTGATGAGAAGGGATGGGGGCTGCAATGGAGGTGGCTGCTGCTTGGTCCAAGAGGGAAGAAATCAGTTTGCAAGAGGCCAGACTCTGAGCTGGGCACAGCCCCCCATGCCACATGGGGGGATGCTGTGTACATCAATGGCTACAAGCTCAAGGGTCACCCCAAAACCCACCGCTTCCCCCCAAAAACCTCTTGGGCACCTGGGGAGCCCTGAGGCCAGGTATTAGGATGGCTCGTGGGCTCTGAGATGGGGTGATCACGAAGGATGATGAGTGCTAGTGTGCAGGAGGGTCATATCCAGCCCAGCTCCGAGCCCCACACTGATCGGGCTCTTCTCATTGCCCCAGCCCCACAGTGAGGCACAGCTGGGGCAGGAGAAGGGCACAGTCTTTGCCACAAATTGTCATCTCATAGGTAGGAGGAGAGCATTTATCTCCTCACAAGATATTTCTAGCCCCCAGGAGGCCACTCTCAGACTTGACAAGGAAAGAGGCCTCATTAAGAAGTTATGAGAATGGCCCTTTAGTGACAAATAAAAACTATCTGTGTGAAGACATGATGGCAGATGGCACTGGGTATCCCCCTGCACCAGCTGTGGGGTTTCACTGTGCAGAAACTACACCTGCACAGCCCTAGTGCTTCCCTGGGGGAAAGGGTTGCAGTGAGGGAGAGCACAAAGCTGGTTAGAGCTTCCTTTTCTCTGCCCAGGGACTGGGCTGCTGCTGCCTCACATCACGGGCAGGCACAGGGCAGAGGAAAAGGGACCATAAGCACCACAAGCAGAGCTGGAACCCCTGCCAGCCCCCAGACTGGTGATAAACTAGCTCCTTGTTGCGCCAAGGTGGCAGGCAGGACAAGGGCTGCAGCCCACCAGACCCAGGCAGAGAAATCGAAGAAAAGCAGCTCCAGGGCCGAGCATCCTGACCAGCAGTCTCCATGTAATGAGTTTGCCAGGCCTTAGCCCACTCCCAGGAGCTGGATAAGCTTTTGGCGGCATCAATTCCTCCCCGACTCCCATTTCCCCTCCTCCCCAGCTGCCATTGCTCAGAGACAGGCTCAGAGCTCCCCCCAGGGAGGAAGAGTAGGCAACACAGAGACAGGGACAGCAGCAGGGCGCATAGGGCTGACCACACATCCCCTGCAGGACCCCAATGCTATTGCCCCCCCAGCAGCTGAGGTTCCCCACCAGAAACCCCAAACCTCCCACCTAGGGCCAAAAGCCATGAGGGCAGAGGCAGAGGCACTTTGCTTCCAGGTTTTATTGGCATGGGGGGGGCTGTGCCCCTCCACAGGGCAGGCAGCACTCCCAGTCCCACCAGTGAGACTGGACTGGTAAGAAGAGTAAGCCCTTTAGTGGTAGTACAGAGGTGGAAGACACAGCATGGGGTGGGGAACAGAAAGAATGAACAGCACCACCCTTGTAAAGATGCCACAAGATTAGGACTTGGGTTCCTGAACAGGCAAAACCAGTCCCCAAGCTGGGTCAAGCTGCGGATGAGGATCAGGAGAGCTTCTCCTGAGATCAAAGGGGAGATCAAAGGGGTCACAAGGGACACTGAGTTCCCAGGCCTCAGCTCTCCCCACTCCTCAGCTGACTCTTCCCCCCAGTCTCCCCAAATGCAGCCAAGAGCTGGCTCCGCCACTCCTCATTACGACAACTCCTTGTCCCTCTGCTTGTAGTGCACCTCGGGGAGGCTCCTCAGGCGCTCCGCTG
>NW_009705623.1:2420-2629 GCF_000703405.1 Apaloderma vittatum | reverse complement strand
GTCCCAGAGACAGCCCTGGCACCGAAGCCCTCCAGTGCTCCCCCACAATCACCCGTGTGTCCCTCGCCCTGAGCTGCAACTCACCTGCTCCGGGGTAAGGTCCCGCTGCGCCTGCGCCAGCATCTCGTAGCCTACCATGAACTTGCGGACGGTGGCGGAGCGGAGCAGCGGTGGGTAGTAGTGGGCATGGAGCTGCCAGTGCCCGCAGT
>NW_009705623.1:1719-2290 GCF_000703405.1 Apaloderma vittatum | reverse complement strand
AAAGGAGACTTCGAAGAGGTTGTCGTACTTGGTGAGCAGCCTCTGCATGATGGAGGCCAGGCCTGCAGGGAAGTGCCAGGGAGTCACAGCCCAAGCTGGCCAGCCTCCTCCAAGGGCAGGCAGCATGCTAGGCTTGTGGGGAGGGTGACCCTCAGCACCCCTCCCTAGCTGGGTATAGGCAACGGGCAGAAGGAAGGCACTTGGCAGTTCCTCTCCTCCTCAACCCTGCAGACAGCCCAAGCAATAGGGCAGGAGAAGCCCCTCATCAGCCAGTACCGCAAAAGTATTGGGCATTGTGTCCTTCATGACACTAAAAAGGACACTAGACACAGCTCCTGTTTTGGCATAATGGGGGTCCCAGTCCCCCACCAAGCTAAATCCAGCAACCGTGCACCTCAAGGGGACATGGACCCTCCAGCACCAACAAGGTTGCCACAGAGCTGTCTCCTAAAGAAGGTCAAGGGCAAAAGACACGGAAGAGGGGCTAACAAGGTGCTAAGTCACTCACTGTCCCTTTCACCCTCATGGAGGTCCTGGAGGCGCCACACGTGACGGCGGGGGAGGAGACGGG
>NW_009705623.1:0-1649 GCF_000703405.1 Apaloderma vittatum | reverse complement strand
AGTCTCATTTCTCCCCCACCAGCCGCTCCTGTGGGACACGGCACTCAACAGGGACACACGCAGCCCCAATGCCCTGGGGATGGGCGCTCCCCAGGGGCCCTGCTCGTGGAGGCTAGTGGACCCACCACAGCAAATATCCAGCTCGCAGGGAGGATATACAGACAACAGCCATGCCCCCACCTTTCGTCGAGCCTCCTGCTCGGCGTACTCCAGCAGCATGGGCACGCTGTGCTGGCTCAGGTACTGCCGCTGGGTCCGGTCCTCCAGGCGTGCCTCATTCGGGAGGAAGCTGCTGGCCCACACCTGGGAGGGATATTGGGGCGCAGGGTTGGGTTACCTGTACCCCATATTCGCAGTGGTATCCCAGCCACACAGCCCATCTGTAGATCCGTGCTGCCACCAGGTGGAGAGTCTGACATGTGGCAGCCACAAGGGACAGTCCCCAGGAGGGACGGTGACAAGACAGGCAGCGGGTTATCCTTGCTGCAGAAAGGGTTCAGACCAGAGCGAGGGGATTCCCATTCACATCTTGCCCCTGAGTCTGCTGTAGATCCTACAGGGACGCAAGGTTAAGCCAGATCATAGGCAGGACAGCCTCACCTGGCAGTGAGGGTGTGGGTTGGAGCAGCCCATCATCGCTCCTTTGTTCTCGAAGATCTGCGGAGGAAGAGGTGCAGCCAGCAGGTCCTAGACCGAGGGTCCCTGCTGTGGGATGCCCCACCACTGGCATCTTGCCAGACAGCAGAGCCTCACACCCACCTGGAAAGGCTCAGTGGGACACAAGGGACAAGGTACCCACACATAACTGGGGTGGTCCCAACCCCAGGTGCTGCCATGGTCCTAGCCCCCCATATCCACCCAAGGCTGCCGGGGGCGGGAGAGAAAGGCAGATCCCACCACCCACAGACCTGTACCCAGGGGTAGGAGGCACCCAGCTCGGCTGCCAGCTCTGCCCACGTGTCGACGACAGCCCGGATCTCTGACAGGGACATGAGGGGCAGCGTCAGGTCTGACCAGGGGTGGAAGCACATCACTTTGCTGTGGAGGAGACACACATGTCTGTGACTGCCAGGTCAACTCCAGAGACCCCCACAGCCTGGCACAGTGGAACAGGGCCCAGGGGTGAGAACCCCAAAACAGAGCAGATTTGCACAGAACAAGGCACCAAAAGGAGGGCAGCAGTCTCAGTCCAGCTTTATCCTACAGGTCCTGGCCAATACTGTGTTCCAGAGCCCCTCGGAGCCATGGTGGTACTTACCACACCCCCCGGGCTGCTGCAGCTTGAAACAAGGGGTGATCGCTGTTACCTGGAAAAGGACAGAGGATGGGGAAGCGGAGGGTGCTGGGGCAGCACCCATGCCTCTTCAAGCCACCTTGCAGCCCTCCCAAGGCCTGAACCTGGGGGTCCCTGGAAGCCTGTTCTCCCCCTAGAAGTTACCAGGCTCAGGAGCATCAGGCTGCAGCGCAGGGAAGTCATTTGGGAAGACAAAAGTGCCCTCGTATTGGGGATTCAACTCCTGCCGACCGTAAGAGATGGGATCAGTGGAAGGGGGCCAGAGTGGTGGGGGGCAGCCCGGACGCCTGGATCTTTCGTGGTACCTCTCCGTTGGCCCGGGTGGCCCCGGGGCAGAGGGGGTTGTTGGGGTCCC
>NW_009705622.1:0-1771 GCF_000703405.1 Apaloderma vittatum | reverse complement strand
CCCACGTTCCCTGCCCGCTCCTCGCTGTAACGCCCGGGCCCGGCCTGTCTCTGTCGCTGCAGGTGGTGGGCAGCATGGACGCGCACCCCAGCCGGTACTGCGCCACGGTGCGCGTGCAGCGTCCTCGCCAGGAAATCATCGAGGACTTATCCTACATGGTGAGGGAGCTCCTCATCCAGTTCTACAAATCCACCCGCTTCAAACCCACCAGGATCATCTTCTACCGTGACGGCGTTCCCGAGGGGCAGCTCCCACAAGTGAGGACACCTCAGATCCCCACCTGCAGGGCTGCTCTGGCTCCCCCGGGGTTCCCTAAGGGTGCCTGGGGCCAGCTGGGTGCCCCCTTCAGTTTGCCTGTCCCTATCTCTCCAGATCCTTCACTATGAGCTCCTGGCAATCCGAGACGCTTGCATCAAACTGGAGAAGGATTACCAGCCTGGCATCACCTACATTGTCGTCCAGAAAAGGCATCACACCCGTCTCTTCTGTGCAGACAAGAACGAGAGGGTGAGTGCCGAGGCCGGACGTGGCTGATTCATCCCCAGCCTTTGCGGAGAGCCAGCCCTGCCTTTGCCGAGGGGGAAGCTCGCCGCTGGCAGGCAGAGCGCTCTTTCTTGAATGAAACGTGCTGCTCGGTTCACTCCCGCAGCCGTGTGGATTAGTCTGCTTCTAGAAACCCAGACAGCTGTTAGCGGTTATTGTGAGTTACTGAGCGCTGATGATCCTGGTGACTCTCTTGAAATAGCCTCTGTCAGCTTGAAAACATCTGTTGTTTTGGTGATAGCTGTAGCTGCTGATGTGACCAGATGAATAACCCCTTGCTTGCTCACAGCTTGTTCGTTTGTGCTGTGCAGTAATGTTGAGTGCTGTAGCTTTTCCCAGGCTTGATCTAAATTTCGTAGTTGGATCTAGTCTAAGCAGACTCTGGCTCTACCTGAGCATGAGCATGAAGGCTTAATCTTGGGAACTGAGGACAGGTTTTGATCAGGGTACAAAAGCCCCAGTATCTGATGGCAGAGACCCCCTAGGGATCCCTGGAGTTTTGTTCACTTAATCCTCATTTCTGCAGTAGGATGGGCCGGTGCCCAGCCCTCACCCTGCCTGCTTTCCTGCTCACGCTGCGTGCTCTAGCTCCGTGTCACTCCCGGTATTGCCGCTTGCAGAAGATGCCAACGAGCTTGCTTGGGCAGGGAGCGGAGCAGAATGAGCCTGAACAGGCTCTTGGGAGGTGGCACTGCATGGTGCTCTCAAACTGAGCCGCTGAGAGGGAGACCCTGTGCCGTGGCCCTGGCGCAGGGCAGGTGTGTTACAGCCGGTGCTCTGGGCACCTGGAAATAACCAAACTCTGCAGCGCTTGGATCTCTCTTTGTATTCCTTGTAGATCGGGAAGAGTGGGAACATCCCGGCGGGAACAACAGTGGATACAAATATCACCCACCCCTTTGAGTTTGACTTCTACCTGTGCAGTCACGCAGGCATTCAGGTACTGCGCTGCAGAGCTGCACGTTGTGATGCTCCTGGTTTTCTTCGGCTCGTTTTACATGTGACCAGCCCTGTCACGTCCTGCCTCCGGCACCGCAGACCTGGGCAGTTCCATCCAAGCTGCCGTTGCGGTGGTTTGATGAGCAGATGCCAGGATGGCGCTGCTGCTGCTGCTGCTGGTGGCACGTACTCGATATCTCTCCTGGAGCCAAGGATCTCTCCTGTGAGATTTTTCCTCCTTCAGAGCGGCCAATTCGGCAGCTTGGCAGCTGGTGTCTGAGCATGCCGG
>NW_009705621.1:902-2354 GCF_000703405.1 Apaloderma vittatum | reverse complement strand
GCGGGAACACACACCCCGGCCCCACACACACCTACACAGGGCTCGGTATAACGTTGTCTGGCCTTCCAAAGCCCCTCAGTAAGAGCTCTGAGAAGCCAAACTGCCCCTGGCTCCACCAAAACCTGGCAAGCTGAGGGCAGCGGTGACGTGCCACCCTGCAGGAGGGGCTCATTGGAGTCTGGTCCCTGTGTCCCTGAGCTCCCAGCAGCACAGGGGTTGTGCAATGCAGAGGAGGGGTCAGAGAAAACAACTGGACTGCAAAAGGGCTGGGTCCCGTGGGCTGGACACAGGTATTGGTGGACACTGGGCTATACTGGTGCAAAATTCATGTCCAAAGAAGAGGGGGTTAAGAGCACAAGTCTTACGAGGAGTGGTTGAGGGAACTGGGGTTGTTCAGCCGGGAGAAAAGGAGGCTCAGGGGAGACCTTATTTCTCTCTACGCTACCTGAAAGGAGGTTCTAGAGAGTGGGGGTCGGTCTGTCCAACCACGTGACAAGTGAGAGGGAGCAAAGACAAGAGGAAATGGCCTCAAGTTGCTCCAGGGGAAGTCCAGATCGTGTATCAGGAATAATTTCTTCACTGAAAGGGTTGTCCAGCACTGGAACATGCTGCCCGGGGAGGTGCCGGAGCCACCAAACCTGGAGGCGTTTAAAAGACGTGCTGCTGGAGGAGCTGGCAGTGCTGGACCCCATGATCTTAAAGGTCTTTTCCAACCAAAATGATTCTGTGACTCTAGGAAAGGGGCTCAGAGAGCTCCTTGGCAGAGCTGTCCCTACGGTCTGGGCTCACCCAGCAAAAAGCCACATCTGGGACTGGGACTGGGGTCTGGGAAACTCGGTGCATTTCTACGGGAATTGCTGCTTTGCCGCACAGCGGGTTTGTCACTGCTTCAACTCCTTGACCCTTTCCCTCTCCCCATCCTTCCCGGGGTGGTGGGGAGCACCGGTGGGATCTCAGGCTCTTCCCCAGCCTGAGCCTTCCCCCGCGGAGCCTTCTTCTGTAGCCCAGGGACTGAGACTGCCCAGTCCTGCCACTGGGAAACGTGTCTGGAAACCGCCCTGCTCCAGCAATGGAGTGAACTGGGACCTCGCTGGGCGACAAGGCTCGGCTCTTAAATCCCTTCTCTGGTGCTGGTGGGAGCAGCTGGCTCTGCGGAGATGCCGCTCCCAACTCGAGCGATGGGAAACTGAGGCTTTGGGAGGTGGCGGTGGAGCTGGAAGCAGAGCAAAGCTCTTCAGCACCAGGCTGGTCCCTCTGCCGCTGCCCGGGGGACAGATTCAGGGTGCTGGGGTCACCGGGCGTCTTCCCTACCTGCACGCGGACCTCTGGCAGGTTGACCTTCATGGCCAGCTCCTCCCGGCTGTAGACGTCGGGGTAGTGAGACTTCTCGAAGGCGCGCTCCAGCTCGTGCAGCTGGTAGGTGGTGAAGGTAGTGCGGTTCCTCCGGTGTTT
>NW_009705621.1:585-885 GCF_000703405.1 Apaloderma vittatum | reverse complement strand
GCAGCCGGTGGGGTGCCCTCGCCGTCCCCCGGCTTCCGCAGCTCGCCCAGGTCCCCCTCACACTTATTCAGGAACATGGTGGCACCTGCGAGGGGACCGCAGGGGTTAGCGGGGGTACGGGGATGTCAGACCACCCCTCACAAGCCCAGGCTGGGGATGGACGGACGGGAGGACGCGGTGGCCCAAGGAACAGGTTATGCAAAGGCATAATCCTCTCTTCTGCTGCAGCATTATCCCGTGGCCGTGGCACCTGGGCGACCAACCTGGGCTCCTGGGGCGCCCCACCATGAGATACTGCCA
>NW_009705621.1:0-570 GCF_000703405.1 Apaloderma vittatum | reverse complement strand
GTTAAATTTTACCTCAAGCGGAGGATTTTACGAAAGTGCCGACCCCACCTCCCCTTGGGCTGGTGTGGAGGGAGCAACCCCTCCTCCTGGCCCAGCTGCTCTCCTCCAGCCCTGCTTCCCCTGTACGAGCTCTGAGCCACTGCAGGACCCGCTGTCAGTCCCTGAGCGCGGCTGGAGTGACCTGGCCGCATCCCCCAGCTAATAACCATTTTCTGCACCCGTATAAGCATTTTCAACCCTTGCAACATTTCATCTTTAAGCTTTTTATCCGGCATCTGAGATCTTCCCGCAGTATTTGCTGAGGATTAAAGGTCCCTTTCTACTATGAGGATGTAGGCGCGCGTGGAAATGGGGCAGAAAGCCGTAATCCCGGGGCTCTTCTGCCCAGGCGAAGGTGCTGCATCACCTCGACGTGCTGGTGAAAACTCACCTAACGCCCACATGGGTGCACGGAGGAAAGGGAAGGCCAATTAATTCCAGGAGGGAATAAATGGGAGTCCCAAGACGGTGGCATGTGTGGGGCTGAGTGGTTGAGTGTTGCTCAGGCTGGGCATGCATGGGGCATCCGTG
>NW_009705620.1:0-581 GCF_000703405.1 Apaloderma vittatum | reverse complement strand
CTGGGGCCAATAAAAATCGTAAAACCCGTTTCCACGTTATTGCCCCTCGGTTCAGTGTTCCTCACCATGTGGGTGGGAGGGGGAGAACCAGGGGATAACGAGGAGTTGCGGGGAGAAGGAAATTGGGGGAGAAGACGCGGGGCTTTCCTGGAGAAAGGAGGAGCCAGATGTTCTCCTTCTGCCGCACGAGGCCAACGGGGACTTTGAACGGAACCCATCGTGAGCAGAGAGGCCAAGGCCCAGGGTCTGGAACTGCCGGCCCAGGAGACCTCCCAGCGCCCATCGGTGTGGCCTCAGGGCAGGAGACCTTCTCTGTGTCTGCCTGGGTCCCTGGAGCTCAGCAGGGCTTCTCCTCAGCACCCATCGGGGCTCCCCGGGGACACCTTGACCCAGTCCTTCCCTAGAGACCCCCTATAGAGCTCCAATGAGACCCCTATAGGCCCCCTATAGAGCCCTTATAGACCCTTATGGACCCACAAAAGAGCCCCTATGGGACCCTTATAGACCCCCTATACACCCCCTATGGACCCCCTATGGACCCTCTAGAGAGCTCCTATGGGACCCCTATAGAACCCTATGGA
>NW_009705619.1:0-523 GCF_000703405.1 Apaloderma vittatum | reverse complement strand
TAACAGGTACTGTTATCTCTGTTTGTACTTGGGTTTTTTTCCTTTAAAAGCATTCTTCCCTCCAAAATGCTGTATCATAATTTGCAATACAGATGAACAGCGAAACTTCAGTAGCTTACCTTGTAGGTTTTTTGAGAGGAAACCTGAAAAGAAAGAACAGAAGTTTAATGAACTTTTTTGTTTCTCAATTATGTTAAATACCAACATTAATGCTTAAATACAGTTATTTTACACTTCTGTAACACCTTCACAAGAGAACAAGTCTTTTTTGTTCTGCTACTCCAGCTAATTATTCGTTTATTTACAGTTGATTAGGTAAAGAATCACTATCAGTAAGCCTAAGGTTTCAAACAGAACTGAGAACAAAATCAGAATTGGTTTGAAATGCAGCATCTGGTAGGGCTTGCTTTCTTCCTAGAGCATAGGAGCCCATGGGTCATCTTGCTCTCATACCAATTATTTCCATACACAAAAAAGTAATAGAGCTTGATATTTTTTGTCCTGTGGATGAACTGAGCACCTG